>NW_023367005.1:0-62284 GCF_902167145.1 Zea mays | reverse complement strand
CCATGGCTATTTTCATAAAAAATGGGGGTTGTGTGGCCATTTATCATCGACTAGAGGCTCATAAACCTCACCCCACATATGTTTCCTTGCCATAGATTACATTCTTGGATTTCTGGTGGAAACCATTTCTTGGTTAAAAACTCGTACGTGTTAGCCTTCGGTATTATTGAAAATGGTCATTCATGGCTATTTTCGGCAAAATGGGGGTTGTGTGGCCATTGATCATCGACCAGAGGCTCGTACACCTCACCCCACATATCTTTCCTTGCCATAGATCACATTCTTGGATTTCTGGTGGAGACCATTTCTTGGTCAAAAATCAGTAGGTGTTAGCCTTCGGTATTATTGAAAATGGTCGTTCATGGCTATTTTCGACAAAAATGGGGGTTGTGTGGCCATTGATCATCGACTAGAGGCTCATACACCTCACCCCACATATGTTTCCTTGCCATAGATCACATTCTTGGATTTCTGGTGGAGACCATGTCTTGGTCAAAAATCCGTAGGTGTTAGCCTTCGGTATTATTGAAAATGGTCGTTCATGGCTATTTTCGACAAAAATGGGGGTTGTGTGGCCATTGATCATCGACCAGATGCTCATACACCTCAGCCCACATATGTTTCCTTGCCATAGATCACATTCTTGGATTTCTGGTGGATACCATTTCTTGGTCTAAAATCCGTAGGTGTTAGCCTCTAGTATTATTGAAAATGGTCGCTCATGGCTATTTTCAAGGTCGCTCATGGCTATTTTCATAAAAAATGGGGGTTGTGTGGCCATTTATCATCGACTAGAGGCTCATAAACCTCACCCCACATATGTTTCCTTGGCATAGATAACATTCTTGGATTTCTGGTGGAAACCATTTCTTGGTTAAAAACTCGTACGTGTTAGCCTTCGGTATTATTGAAAATGGTCATTCATGGCTATTTTCGGCAAAATGGGGGTTGTGTGGCCATTGATCATCGACCAGAGGCTCATACACCTCACCCCACATATGTTTCCTTGTCATAGATCACATTCTTGGATTTCTGGTGGAGACCATTTCTTGGTCAAAAATCCGTAGGTGTTAGCCTTCGATATTATTGAAAATGGTCGTTCATGGCTATTTTCGACAAAAATGGGGGTTGTGTGGCCATTGATCATCGACCAAAGGCTCATACACCCCACCCCACATATGTTTCCTTGCCATAGATCACATTCTTGGATTTCTGGTGGAGACCATTTCTTGGTTAAAAACTCGTACGTGTTAGCCTTTGGTATTATTGAAAATGGTCATTCATGGCTATTTTCGGCAAAATGGGGGTTGTGTGGCCATTGATCGTCGACCAGAGGCTCATACACCTCACCCCACACATGTTTCCTTGCCATAGATCACATTCTTGGATTTCTGGTGGAGACCATTTCTTGGTCAAAAATCCGTAGGTGTTAGCCTTCAATGTCATTGAAAATGGTCGTTCATGGCTATTTTCGACAAAAATTAGGGTTGTGTGGCCATTGATCATCGACCAGAGGCTCATACACCTCACCCCACATATGTTTCCTTGCCATAGATCACATTCTTGGATTTCTGGTGGAGACCATTTCTTGGGCAAAAATCCGTAGGTGTTAGCCTTTGGTATTTTTGAAAATGGTCATTCATGGCTATTTTCGACAAAAATGGGGGTTGTGTGGCCATTGATCTTCGACCAGAGGCTCATACACCTCACTACACATATGTTTCCTTGCCATAGATCACATTCTTGGATTTATGGTGGAGACCATTTCTTGGTCAAAAATCCGTAGGTGTTAGCCTTCAGTGTCATTGAAAATGGTCGTTCATGGCTATTTTCGACAAAAATTAGGGTTGTGTGGCCATTGATCGTCGACCAGAGGCTCATACACCTCACCCCACATATGTTTCCTTGCCATAGATCACATTCTTGGATTTCTGGTGAAGACCATTTCTTGGTCAAAAATCCGTAGGTGTTAGCCTTCGGTATTATTGAAAATGGTCGTTCATGGCTATTTTCGACAAAAATGGGGGTTGTGTGGCCATTGATTATCGACCTGACGCTCATACACCTCACCCCACATATGTTTCCTTGCCATAGATCACATTCTTGGATTTCTGGTGGAGACCATTTCTTGGTCTAAAATCCGTAGGTGTTAGCCTCTAGTATTATTGAAAATGGTCGCTCATGGCTATTTTCAAGGTCGCTCATGGCTATTTTCGACAAAAATGGGGGTTGTGTGGCCATTTATCATCGACTAGAGGCTCATAAACCTCACCCCACATATGTTTCCTTGCCATAGATCACATTCTTGGATTTCTGGTGGAGACCATTTCTTGGTTAAAAACTCGTACGTGTTAGCCTTCGGTATTATTGAAAATGGTCGTTCATGGCTATTTTCGGCAAAATGGGGGTTGTGTGGCCATTGATCATCGACCAGAGGCTCATACACCTCACCCCACATATGTTTCCTTGCCATAGATCACATTCCTGGATTTCTGGTGGAGACCATTTCTTGGTCAAAAATCCGTACGTGTTAGCCTTTGGTATTTTTGAAAATGGTCATTCATGGCTATTTTCGACAAAAATGGGGGTTGTCTGGCCATTGATCTTCGACCAGAGGCTCATACACCTCACTACACATATGTTTCCTTGCCATAGATCACATTCTTGGATTTATGGTGGAGACCATTTCTTGGTCAAAAATCTGTAGGTCTTAGCCTCTAGTATTATTGAAAATGGTCGCTCATGGCTATTTTCATAAAAAATGGGGGTTGTGTGGCCATTTATCATCGACTAGAGGCTCATAAACCTCACCCCACATATGTTTCCTTGCCATAGATCACATTCTTGGATTTTTCTGGTGAAGACCATTTCTTGGTTAAAAACTCGTACGTGTTAGCCTTCGGTATTATTGAAAATGGTCGTTCTTGGCTATTTTCGGCAAAATGGGGGTTGTGTGGCCATTGATCATTGACCTGAGGCTCGTACACCTCACCCCACATATGTTTCCTTGCCATAGATCACATTCTTGGATTTCTGGTGGAGACCATTTCTTGGTCAAAAATCTGTAGGTCTTAGCCTCTAGTATTATTGAAAATGGTCGCTCATGGCTATTTTCATAAAAAATGGGGGTTGTGTGGCCATTTATCATCGACTAGAGGCTCATAAACCTCACCCCACATATGTTTCCTTGCCATAGATCACATTCTTGGATTTTTCTGGTGGAGACCATTTCTTGGTTAAAAACTCGTACGTGTTAGCCTTCGGTATTATTGAAAATGGTCGTTCATGGCTATTTTCGGCAAAATGGGGGTTGTGTGGCCATTGATCATTGACCAGAGGCTCGTACACCTCACCCCACATATGTTTCCTTGCCATAGATCACATTCTTGGATTTCTGGTGGAGACCATTTCTTGGTCAAAAATCCGTACGTGTTAGCCTTTGGTATTTTTGAAAATGGTCATTCATGGCTATTTTCGACAAAAATGGGGGTTGTGTGGCCATTTATCATCGACTAGAGGCTCATAAACCTCACCCCACATATGTTTCCTTGCCATAGATCACATTCTTGGATTTCTGGTGGAGACCATTTCTTGGTCTAAAATCCGTAGGTGTTAGCCTCTAGTATTATTGAAAATGGTCGCTCATGGCTATTTTCAAGGGCGCTCATGGCTATTTTCATAAAAAATGGGGGTTGTGTGGCCATTTATCATCGACTAGAGGCTCATAAACCTCACCCCACATATGTTTCCTTGCCATAGATCACATTCTTGGATTTCTGGTGGAGACCATTTCTTGGTCAAAAATCCGTAGGTGTTAGCCTTCGGTATTATTGAAAATGGTCGTTCATGGCTATTTTCGACAAAAATGGGGGTTGTGTGGCCATTAATCATCGACCAGAGGCTCATACACCTCACCCCACATATGTTTCCTTGCCATAGATCACATTCTTGGATTTCTGGTGGAGACCATTTCTTGGTCAAAAATCCGTAGGTGTTAGCCTTCGGTATTATTGAAAATGGTCGTTCATGGCTATTTTCGGCAAAATGGGGGTTGTGTGGCCATTGATCGTCGACCAGAGGCTCATACACCTCACCCCACATATGTTTCCTTGTCGTAGATCACATTCTTGGATTTCTGGTGGAGACCATTTCTTGGTTAAAAACTCGTACGTGTTAGCCTTCGGTATTATTGAAAATGGTCATTCATGGCTATTTTCGGCAAAATGGGGGTTGTGTGGCCATTGATCGTCGACCAGAGGCTCATACACCTCACCCCACATATGTTTCCTTGTCGTAGATCACATTCTTGGATTTCAGGTGGAGACCATTTCTTGGTCAAAAATCCGTAGGTCTTAGCCTCTAGTATTATTGAAAATGGTCGCTCATGGCTATTTTCAGCAAAAATGGGGGTTGTGTGGCCATTGATCGTCGACCAGAGGCTCATACACCTCACCCCACATATGTTTCCTTGCCATAGATCACATTCTTGGATTTCTGGTGGAGACCATTTCTTGGTCAAAAATCCGTAGGTCTTAGCCTCTAATATTATTGAAAATCGTCGCTCATGGCTATTTTCGGCAAAATGGGGGTTGTGTGGCCATTGATCATCGACCAGAGGCTCGTACACCTCACCCCACATATGTTTCCTTGCCATAGATCACATTCTTGGATTTCTGGTGGAGACCATTTCTTGGTCAAAAATCCGTAGGTGTTAGCCTTTGGTATTATTGAAAATGGTCATTCATGGCTATTTTCGGCAAAATGGGGGTTGTGTGGCCATTGATCATCGACCAGAGGCTCATACACCTCACCCCACATATGTTTCCTTGCCATAGATCACATTCTTGGATTTCTGGTGGAGACCATTTCTTGGTCAAAAATCCGTAGGTCTTAGCCTCTAGTATTATTGAAAATGGTCGCTGTTAGCCTTCGGTATTATTGAAAATGGTCATTCATGGCTATTTTCGACAAAAATGGGGGTTGTGTGGCCATTGATCATCGACTAGAGGCTCATACACCTCACTACACATATGTTTCCTTGCCATAGATCACATTCTTGGATTTCTGGTGGAGACCATTTCTTGGTCTAAAATCCGTAGGTGTTAGCCTCTAGTATTATTGAAAATGGTCGCTCATGGCTATTTTCAAGGTCGCTCATGGCTATTTTCATAAAAAATGGGGGTTGTGTGGCCATTTATCATCGACTAGAGGCTAATAAACCTCACCCCACATATGTTTCCTTGCCATAGATTACATTCTTGGATTTCTGGTGGAAACCATTTCTTGGTTAAAAACTCGTACGTGTTAGCCTTCGGTATTATTGAAAATTGTCATTCATGGCTATTTTCGGCAAAATGGGGGTTGTGTGGCCATTGATCGTAGACCAGAGGCTCATACACCTCACCCCACATATGTTTCCTTGTCGTAGATCACATTCTTGGATTTCTGGTGGAGACCATTTCTTGGTCAAAAACTCGTACGTGTTAGCCTTCGATATTATTGAAAATGGTCGTTCATGGCTATTTTCGACAAAAATGGGGGTTGTGTGGCCATTGATCATCGACCATAGGCTCATACACCTCACCCCACATATGTTTCCTTGCCATAGATCACATTCTTGGATTTCTGGTGGAGACCATTTCTTGGTCAAAAATCCGTAGGTGTTAGCCTTCGGTATTATTGAAAATGGTCGTTCATGGCTATTTTCGGCAAAATGGGAGTTGTGTGGCCATTGATCATCGACCAGAGGCTCGTACACCTCACCCCACATATGTTTCCTTGCCATAGATCACATTCTTGGATTTCTGGTGGACACCATTTCTTGGTCAAAAATCCGTACGTGTTAGCCTTTGGTATTTTTGAAAATGGTCATTCATGGCTATTTTCGACAAAAATGGGGGTTGTGTGTCCATTGATCATCGACTAGAGGCCCATACACCTCACCCCACATATGTTTCCTTGCCATAGATCACATTCTTGGATTTCTGGTGGAGACCATTTCTTGGTCAAAAATCCGTAGGTGTTAGCCTTCGGTATTATTCAAAATGGTCGTTCATGGCTATTTTCGACAAAAATGGGGGTTGTGTGGCCATTGATCATCAACCAGACGCTCATACACCTCACCCCACATATGTTTCCTTGCCATAGATCACATTCTTGGATTTCTGGTGGAGACCATTTCTTGGTCTAAAATCCGTAGGTGTTAGCCTCTAGTATTATTGAAAATGGTCGCTCATGGCTATTTTCAAGGTCGCTCGTGGCTATTTTCATAAAAAATGGGGGTTGTGTGGCCATTTATCATCGACTAGAGGCTCATAAACCTCACCCCACATATGTTTCTTTGCCATAGATTACATTCTTGGATTTCTGGTGGAAACCATTTCTTGGTTAAAAACTCGTACGTGTTAGACTTCGGTATTATTGAAAATGGTCATTCATGGCTATTTTCGACAAAAATGGGGGTTGTGTGGCCATTGATCATCGACCAGAGGCTCATAAACCTCACCCGACATATGTTTCCTTGCCATAGATCACATTCTTGGATTTCTGGTGGAAACCATTTCTTGGTCAAAAATCCGTAGGTGTTAGCCTTCGGTATTTTTGAAAATGGTCGTTCATGGCTATTTTCGACAAAAATGGGGGTTGTGTGGCCATTGATCATCGACTAGACGCTCATACACCTCACCCCACATATGTTTCCTTGCCATAGATCACATTCTTGGATTTCTGGTGGAGACCATTTCTTGGTCTAAAATCCGTAGGTCTTAGCCTCTAGTATTATTGAAAATGGTCATTCATGGCTATTTTCGGCAAAATGGGGGTTGTGTGGCCATTGATCGTCGACTAGAGGCTCATACACCTCACCCCACATATGTTTCCTTGCCATAGATCACATTCTTGGATTTTTGGTGGAGACCATTTCTTGGTCAAAAACTCGTACGTGTTAGCCTTCGGTATTATTGAAACTGGTCGTTCATGGCTATTTTCGGCAAAATGGGGGTTGTGTGGCCATTGATCGTCGACCAGAGGCTCATACACCTCACCCCACATATGTTTCCTTGCCATAGATCACATTCTTGGATTTCTGGTGGAGACCATTTCTTGGGCAAAAATCCGTAGGTGTTAGCCTTCGGTATTATTGAAAAAGGTCGTTCATGGCTATTTTTGACAAAAATGGGGGTTGTGTGGCCATTGATCATCGACCAGACGCACATACACCTAACCCAACATATGTTTCCTTTTCATAGATCACATTCTTGGATTTCTGGTGGAGACCATTTCTTGGTCTAAAATCCATAGGTGTTAGCCTCTAGTATTATTGAAAATGGTCGCTCATGGCTATTTTCAAGGTCGTTCATGGCTATTTTCGACAAAAATGGGGGTTGTGTGGCCATTGATCATCGACCAGACGCTCATACACCTCACCCCACATATGTTTCCTTGCCATAGATCACATTCTTGGATTTCTGGTGGAGACCATTTCTTGGTTAAAAACTCGTACGTGTTAGCCTTCGGTATTATTGAAAATGGTCGTTCATGGCTGTTTTCGACAAAAATGGAGGTTGTGTGGCCATTGATCATCGACCAGAGGCTCGTACACCTCACCCCACATATGTTTCCTTGCCATAGATCACATTCTTGGATTTCTGGTGGAGACCATTTCTTGGTCTAAAATCCGTAGGTGTTAGCCTCTAATATTATTGAAAATGGTCGCTCATGGCTATTTTTGGCAAAATGGGGGTTGTGTGGCCATTGATCATCGACTAAAGGCTCGTACACCTCACCCCACATATGTTTCCTTGCCATAGATCACATTCTTGGATTTCTGGTGGAGACCATTTCTTGGTTAAAAACTCGTACGTGTTAGCCTTCGGTATTATTGAAAATGGTCGTTCATGGCTATTTTCGGCAAAATGGGGGTTCTGTGGCCATTGATCATCGACTAGAGGCTCGTACACCTCACCCCACATATGTTTCCTTGCCATAGAACACATTCTTGGATTTCTGGTGGAGACCATTTCTTGGTCAAAAATCCGTAGGTGTTAGCCTTTGGTATTTTTGAAAATGGTCGTTCATGGCTATTTTCATAAAAAAATGGGGGTTGTGTGGCCATTGTTCATCGACCAGAGGCTCATACACCTCACCCCACATATGTTTCCTTGCCATAGATCACATTCTTGGATTTCTGGTGGAGACCATTTCTTGGTCAAAAATCCGCAGGTCTTAGCCTCTAGTATTATTGAAAATGGTCGCTCATGGCTATTTTCAAGGTCGCTCATGGCTATTTTCATAAAAAATGGGGGTTGTGTGACCATTGATCATCGACTAGAGGCTCATACACCTCACCCCACATATGTTTCCTTGCCATAGATCACATTCTTGGATTTCTGGTGGAGACCGTTTCTTGGATAAAAACTCGTAGGTGTTAGCCTTCGGTATTATTGAAAATGGTCATTCATGGCTATTTTCGACAAAAATGGGGGTTGTGTGGCCATTGATCATCGACTAGAGGCTCATACACCTCACCCCACATATGTTTCCTTGCCATAGATCACATTCTTGGATTTCTGGTGGAGACCATTTCTTGGTCAAAAATCCGTAGGTGTTAGCCTTCGGTATTATTGAAAATGGTCGTTCATGGCTATTTTCGACAAAATGGGGGTTGTGTGGCAATTGATCATCGACCAGAGGCTCATACACCTCACCCCACATATGTTTCCTTGCCATAGATCACATTCTTGGATTTCTGGTGGAGACCGTTTCTTGGTCAAAAATCCGTAGGTCTTAGCCTCCAGTATTATTGAAAATGGTCGCTCATGGCTATTTTCATAAAAAATGGGGGTTGTGTGGCCATTTATCATCGACTAGAGGCTCATAAACCTCACCCCACATATGTTTCCTTGCCATAGATCACATTCTTGGATTTCTGGTGGAGACCATTTCTTGGTTAAAAACTCGTACGTGTTAGCCTTCGGTATTATTGAAAATGGTCATTCATGGCTATTTTCGGCAAAATAGGGGTTGTGTGGCCATTGATCATCGACCAGAGGCTCATACACCTCACCCCACATATGTTTCCTTGCCATAGATCACATTCTTGGATTTCTGATGGAGACCATTTCTTGGTCAAAAATCCGTACGTGTTAGCCTTTTGTATTTTTGAAAATGGTCATTCATGGCTATTTTCGACAAAAATGGGGGTTGTGTGGCCATTGATCATCGACCAGACGCTCATACACCTCACCCCACATATGTTTCCTTGCCATAGATCACATTCTTGGATTTCTGGTGGAGACCATTTCTTGGTTAAAAACTCGTACGTGTTAGCCTTCGGTATTATTGAAAATGGTCGTTCATGGCTATTTTCGACAAAAATGGGGGTTGTGTGGCCATTGATCATCGACCAGAGGCTCGTACACCTCACCCCACATATGTTTCCTTGCCGAAAATAGCCATGAGCGACCATTTTCAAAAATATTAGAGGCTAACACCTACGGATTTTAGACCAAGAAATGGTCGCCCATGGCTATTTTCAAGGTCGCTCGTGGCTATTTTCATAAAAAATGGGGGTTGTGTGGCCATTTATCATCGACTAGAGGCTCATAAACCTCACCCCACATATGTCTCCTTGCCATAGATTACATTCTTGTATTTCTGGTGGAAACCATTTCTTGGTTAAAAACTCGTACGTGTTAGCCTTCGGTATTATTGAAAATGGTCATTCATGGCTATTTTCGACAAAAATGGGGGTTGTGTGCCATTGATCATCGACCAGAGGCTCATAAACCTCACCCCACATATGTTTCCTTGCCATAGATCACATTCTTGGATTTCTGGTGGAAACTATTTCTTGGTCAAAAATCCGTAGGTGTTAGCCTTCGGTATTTTTGAAAATGGTCGTTCATGGCTATTTTCGACAAAAATGGGGGTTGTGTGGCCATTGATCATCGACCAGACGCTCATACACCTCACCCCACATATGTTTCCTTGCCATAGATCACATTCTTGGATTTCTGGTGGAGACCATTTCTTGGTCTAAAATCCGTAGGTCTTAGCCTCTAGTATTATTGAAAATGGTCATTCATGGCTATTTTCGGCAAAATGGGGGTTGTGTGGCCATTGATCGCCGACCAGAGGCTCATACACCTCACCCCACATATGTTTCCTTGCCATAGATCACATTCTTGGATTTTTGGTGGAGACCATTTCTTGGTCAAAAACTCGTACGTGTTAGCCTTCGGTATTATTGAAAATGGTCGTTCATGGCTATTTTCGGCAAAATGGGGGTTGTGTGGCCATTGATCGTCGACCAGAGGCTCATACACCTCACCCCACATATGTTTCCTTGCCATAGATCACATTCTTGGATTTCTGGTGGAGACCATTTCTTGGGCAAAAATCCGTAGGTGTTAGCCTTCGGTATTATTGAAAATGGTCGTTCATGGCTATTTTTGACAAAAATGGCGGTTGTGTGGCCATTGATCATCGACCAGACGCTCATACACCTCACCCCACATTTGTTTCCTTGTCATAGATCACATTCTTGGATTTCTGGTGGAGACCATTTCTTGGTCTAAAATCCGTAGGTGTTAGCCTCTAGTATTATTGAAAATGGTCGCTCATGGCTATTTTCAAGGTCGTTCATGGCTATTTTCGACAAAAATGGGGGTTGTGTGGCCATTGATCATCGACCAGACGCTCATACACCTCACCCCACATATGTTTCCTTGCCATAGATCACATTCTTGGATTTCTGGTGGAGACCATTTCTTGGTTAAAAACTCGTACGTGTTAGCCTTCGGTATTATTGAAAATGGTCGTTCATGGCTATTTTCGACAAAAATGGGGGTTGTGTGGCCATTGATCATCGACCAGAGGCTCGTACACCTCACCCCACATATGTTTCCTTGCCATAGATCAGATTCTTGGATTTCTGGTGGAGACCATTTCTTGGTCTAAAATCCGTAGGTGTTAGCCTCTAATATTATTGAAAATGGTCGCTCATGGCTATTTTCGGCAAAATGGGGGTTGTGTGGCCATTGATCATCGACTAAAGGCTCGTACACCTCACCCCACATATGTTTCCTTGCCATAGATCACATTCTTGGATTTCTGGTGGAGACCATTTCTTGGTTAAAAACTCGTACGTGTTAGCCTTCGAAATTATTGAAAATGGTCGTTCATGGCTATTTTCGGCAAAATGGGGGTTCTGTGGCCATTGATCATCGACCAGAGGCTCGTACACCTCACCCCACATATGTTTCCTTGCCATAGATCACATTCTTGGATTTCTGGTGGAGACCATTTCTTGGTCAAAAATCCATAGGTGTTAGCCTTTGGTATTTTTGAAAATGGTCGTTCATGGCTATTTTCATAAAAAATGGGGGTTGTGTGGCCATTGATCATCGACCAGAGGCTCATACACCTCACCCCACATATGTTTCCTTGCCATAGATCACATTCTTGGATTTCTGGTGGAGACCATTTCTTGGTCAAAAATCCGCAGGTCTTAGCCTCTAGTATTATTGAAAATGGTCGCTCATGGCTATTTTCAAGGTCGCTCATGGCTATTTTCATAAAAAAATGGGGGTTGTGTGCCATTGATCATCGACCAGAGGCTCATACACCTCACCCCACATATGTTTCCTTGCCATAGATCACATTCTTGGATTTCTGGTGGAGACCGTTTCTTGGATAAAAACTCGTAGGTGTTAGCCTTCGGTATTATTGAAAATGGTCATTCATGGCTATTTTCGACAAAAATGGGGGTTGTGTGGCCATTGATCATCGACTAGAAGCTCATACACCTCACCCCACATATGTTTCCTTGCCATAGATCACATTCTTGGATTTCTGGTGGAGACCATTTCTTGGTCAAAAATCCGTAGGTGTTAGCCTTCGGTATTATTGAAAATGGTCGTTCATGGCTATTTTCGACAAAATGGGGGTTGTATGGCAATTGATCATCGACCAGAGGCTCATACACCTCACCCCACATATGTTTCCTTGCCATAGATCACATTCTTGGATTTCTGGTGGAGACCATTTCTTGGTCAAAAATCCGTAGGTCTTAGCCTCCAGTATTATTGAAAATGGTCGCTCATGGCTATTTTCATAAAAAATGGGGGTTGTGTGGCCATTTATCATCGACTAGAGGCTCATAAACCTCACCCCACATATATTTCCTTGCCATAGATCACATTCTTGGATTTCTGGTGGAGACCATTTCTTGGTTAAAAACTCGTACGTGTTAGCCTTCGGTATTATTGAAAATGGTCATTCATGGCTATTTTCGGCAAAATGGGGGTTGTGTGGCCATTGATCATCGACCAGAGGCTCATACACCTCGCCCCACATATGTTTCCTTGCCATAGATCACATTCTTGGATTTCTGGTGGAGACCATTTCTTGGTCAAAAATCCGTACGTGTTAGCCTTTGGTATTTTTGAAAATGGTCATTCATGGCTATTTTCGACAAAAATGGGGGTTGTGTGGCCATTGATCATCGACCAGACGCTCATACACCTCACCTCACATATGTTTCCTTACAATAGATCACATTCTTGGATTTCTGGTGGAGACCATTTCTTGGTTAAAAACTCGTACGTGTTAGCCTTCGGTATTATTGAAAATGGTCGTTCATGGCTATTTTCGACAAAAATGGGGGTTGTGTGGCCATTGATCATCGACCAGAGGCTCGTACACCTCACCCCACATATGTTTCCTTGCCATAGATCAGATTCTTGGATTTCTGGTGGAGACCATTTCTTGGTCTAAAATCCGTAGGTGTTAGCCTCTAATATTATTGAAAATGGTCGCTCATGGCTATTTTCAAGGTCGCTCATGGCTATTTTCATAAAAAATGGGGGTTGTGTGGCCATTTATCATCGACTAGAGGCTCATAAACCTCACCCCACATATGTTTCCTTGCCATAGATTACATTCTTGGATTTCTGGTGGAAACCATTTCTTGGTTAAAAACTCGTACGTGTTAGCCTTCGGTATTATTGAAAATGGTCGTTCATGGCTATTTTCGACAAAAATGGGGGTTGTGTGGCCATTGATCATCGACCAGAGGCTCGTACACCTCACCCCATATATGTTTCCTTGCCATAGATCACATTCTTGGATTTCTGGTGGAGACCATTTCTTGGTCTAAAATCCGTAGGTGTTAGCCTCTAATATTATTGAAAATGGTCGCTCATGGCTATTTTCGGCAAAATGGGGGTTGTGTGGCCATTGATCATCGACTAAAGGCTCGTACACCTCACCCCACATATATTTCCTTGCCATAGATCACATTCTTGGATTTCTGGTGGAGACCATTTCTTGGTAAAAAATCCGTAGGTGTTAGCCTTCGGTATTATTGAAAATGGTCGTTCATGGCTATTTTCGACAAAAATGGGGGTTGTGTGGCCATTTATCATCGACTAGAGGCTCATACACCTCACCCCACATATGTTTCCTTGCCATAGATTACATTCTTGGATTTCTGGTGGAAACCTTTTCTTGGTTAAAAACTCGTACGTGTTAGCCTTCGGTATTATTGAAAATGGTCAGTCATGGCTATTTTCGGCAAAATGGGGGTTGTGTGGCCATTGATCGTCGACCAGAGGCTCATACACCTCACCGCACATATGTTTCCTTGTCGTAGATCACATTCTTGGATTTCTGGTGGAGACCATTTCTTGGTCAAAAATCCGTAGGTGTTAGCCTTCGGTATTATTGAAAATGGTCGTTCATGGCTATTTTCGACAAAAATGGGGGTTGTGTGGCCATTGATCATCGACCAGACGCTCATACACCTCACCCCACATATGTTTCCTTGCCATAGATCACATTCTTGGATTTCTGGTGGAGACCATTTCTTGGGCAAAAATCCGTAGGTGTTAGCCTTCGGTATTATTGAAAATGGTCGTTCATGGCTATTTTCGACAAAAATGGGGGTTGTGTGGCCATTGATCATCGACCAGACGCTCATACACCTCACCCCACATATGTTTCCTTGCCATAGATCACATTCTTGGATTTCTGGTGGAGACCATTTCTTGGTCTAAAATCTGTAGGTGTTAGCCTTAGGTATTATTGAAAATGGTCGCTCATGGCTATTTTCGACAAAAATGGGGGTTGTTGTGCTATTGATCATCGACCAGATGCTCATACACCTCACCCCACATATGTTTCCTTGCCATAGATCACATTCTTGGATTTCTGGTGGAGACCATTTCTTGGTCTAAAATCCGTAGGTGTTAGCCTCTAGTATTATTGAAAATGGTCGCTCATGGCTATTTTCAAGGTCGCTCATGGCTATTTTCATAAAAAATGGGGGTTGTGTGGCCATTTATCATCGACTAGAGGCTCATAAACCTCACCCCACATATGTTTCCTTGCCATAGATTACATTCTTGGATTTCTGGTGGAAACCATTTCTTGGTTAAAAACTCGTACGTGTTAGCCTTCGGTATTATTGAAAATGGTCATTCATGGCTATTTTCGGCAAAATGGGGGTTGTGTGGCCATTGATCATCGACCAGAGGCTCGTACACCTCACCCCACATATGTTTCCTTGCCATAGATCACATTCTTAGATTTCTGGTGGAGACCATTTCTTGGTCAAAAATCCGTAGGTGTTAGCCTTCGGTATTATTGAAAATGGTCATTCATGGCTATTTTCGACAAAAATGGGGGTTGTGTGGCATTTGATCATCGACTAGAGGCTCATACACCTCACCCCACATATGTTTCCTTGCCATAGATCACATTCTTGGATTTCTGGTGGAGACCATTTCTTGGTCTAAAATCCGTAGGTGTTAGCCTCTAGTATTATTGAAATGGTCGCTCATGGCTATTTTCAAGGTCGCTCATGGCTATTTTCATAAAAAATGGGGGTTGTGTGGCCATTTATCATCGACTAGAGGCTCATAAACCTCACCCCACATATGTTTCCTTGTCATAGGTTACATTCTTGGATTTCTGGTGGAGACCATTTCTTGGTTAAAAACTCGTACGTGTTAGCCTTCGGTATTATTGAAAATGGTCATTCATGGCTATTTTCGGCAAAATGGGGGTTGTGTGGCCATTGATCGTCGACCAAAGGCTCATACATCTCACCCCACATATGTTTCCTTGCCATAGATCACATTCTTGGATTTCTGGTGGAGACCATTTCTTGGTCAAAAATCCGTAGGTGTTAGCCTTCTATATTATTGAAAATGGTCATTCATGGCTATTTTCGACAAAAATGGGGGTTGTGTGGCCATTGATCGCGACCAGAGGCTCATACACCTCACCCCACATATGTTTCCTTGTCGTAGATCACATTCTTGGATTTCTGGTGGAGACCATTTCTTGGTCAAAAATTCGTAGGTGTTAGCCTTCGATATTATTGAAAATGGTCGTTCATGGCTATTTTCGACAAAAATGGGGGTTGTGTGACAATTGATCATCGACCAGAGGCTCATACACCTCACCCCACATATGTTTCCTTGCCATAGATCACATTCTTGGATTTCTGGTGGAGACCATTTCTTGGTCAAAAATCCGTAGGTGTTAGCCTTCGGTATTATTGAAAATGGTCGTTCATGGCTATTTTCGACAAAAATGGGGGTTGTGTGGCCATTGATCATCGACCAGAGGCTCATACACCTCACCCCACATATGTTTCCTTGCCATAGATCACATTCTTGGATTTCTGGTGGAGACCATTTCTTGGTCAAAAATCCGTACGTGTTAGCCTCTAGTATTATTGAAAATGGTCGCTCATGGCTATTTTCAAGGTCGCTCATGGCTATTTTCATAAAAAATGGGGGTTGTGTGGCCATTGATCATCGACCAGAGGCTCATACACCTCACCCCACATATGTTTCCTTGCCATAGATCACATTCTTGGATTTCTGGTGGAGACCATTTCTTGGTTAAAAACTCGTAGGTGTTAGCCTTCGGTATTATTGAAAATGGTCATTCATGGCTATTTTCGGCAAAATGGGGGTTTTGTGGCTATTTATCATCGACCAGAGGCTCATACACCTCACCCCACATATGTTTCCTTGCCATAGATTACATTCTTGGATTTCTGGTGGAGACCATTTCTTGGTTAAAAACTCGTACGTGTTAGCCTTTGGTATTTTTGAAAATGGTCATTCGTGGCTATTTTCGACAAAAATGGGGGTTGTGTGGCCATTGATCATCGACCAGACGCTCATACACCTCACCCCACATATGTTTCCTTGCCATAGATCACATTCTTGGATTTATGGTGGAGACCATTTCTTGGTCAAAAATCCGTAGGTGTTAGCCTTCAGTGTCATTGAAAATGGTCGTTCATGGTTATTTTCGACAAAAATTAGGGTTGTGTGGCCATTGATCGTCGACCAGAGGCTCATACACCTCACCCCACATATGTTTCCTTGCCATAGATCACACCATAGATTACATTCTTGGATTTCTGGTGGAAACCATTTCTTGGTTAAAAACTCGTACGTGTTAGCCTTCGGTATTATTGAAAATGGTCATTCATGGCTAGCAAAATGGGGGTTGTGTGGCCATTGATCATCGACCAGAGGCTCGTACACCTCACCCC
Organism: Zea mays; assembly: GCF_902167145.1. Classification (NCBI taxonomy): domain Eukaryota; kingdom Viridiplantae; phylum Streptophyta; class Magnoliopsida; order Poales; family Poaceae; genus Zea; species Zea mays. The sequence continues at coordinate 45,705 of NW_023367005.1, read as the reverse complement.
ACATATGTTTCCTTGCCATAGATCACATTCTTGGATTTCGGGTGGAGACCATTTCTTGGTCAAAAATCCGTAGGTGTTAGCCTCTAGTATTATTGAAATGGTCGCTCATGGCTATTTTCAAGGTCGCTCATGGCTATTTTCATAAAAAATGGGGGTTGTGTGGCCATTTATCATCGACTAGAGACTCATAAACCTCACCCCACATATGTTTCCTTGTCATAGATTACATTCTTGGATTTCTGGTGGAGACCATTTCTTGGTTAAAAACTCGTACGTGTTAGCCTTCGGTATTATTGAAAATGGTCATTCATGGCTATTTTCGGCAAAATGGGGGTTGTGTGGCCATTGATCGTCGACCAGAGGCTCATACATCTCACCCCACATATGTTTCCTTGCCATAGATCACATTCTTGGATTTCTGGTGGAGACCATTTCTTGGTCAAAAATCCGTAGGTGTTAGCCTTCTATATTATTGAAAATGGTCATTCATGGCTATTTTCGACAAAAATGGGGGTTGTGTGGCCATTGATCGCGACCAGAGGCTCATACACCTCACCCCACATATGTTTCCTTGTCGTAGATCACATTCTTGGATTTCTGGTGGAGACCATTTCTTGGTCAAAAATTCGTAGGTGTTAGCCTTCGATATTATTGAAAATGGTCGTTCATGGCTATTTTCGACAAAAATGGGGGTTGTGTGACAATTGATCATCGACCAGAGGCTCATACACCTCACCCCACATATGTTTCCTTGCCATAGATCACATTCTTGGATTTCTGGTGGAGACCATTTCTTGGTCAAAAATCCGTAGGTGTTAGCCTTCGGTATTATTGAAAATGGTCGTTCATGGCTATTTTCGACAAAAATGGGGGTTGTGTGGCCATTGATCATCGACCAGAGGCTCATACACCTCACCCCACATATGTTTCCTTGCCATAGATCACATTCTTGGATTTCTGGTGGAGACCATTTCTTGGTCAAAAATCCGTACGTGTTAGCCTCTAGTATTATTGAAAATGGTCGCTCATGGCTATTTTCAAGGTCGCTCATGGCTATTTTCATAAAAAATGGGGGTTGTGTGGCCATTGATCATCGACCAGAGGCTCATACACCTCACCCCACATATGTTTCCTTGCCATAGATCACATTCTTGGATTTCTGGTGGAGACCATTTCTTGGTTAAAAACTCGTAGGTGTTAGCCTTCGGTATTATTGAAAATGGTCATTCATGGCTATTTTCGGCAAAATGGGGGTTTTGTGGCTATTTATCATCGACCAGAGGCTCATACACCTCACCCCACATATGTTTCCTTGCCATAGATTACATTCTTGGATTTCTGGTGGAGACCATTTCTTGGTTAAAAACTCGTACGTGTTAGCCTTTGGTATTTTTGAAAATGGTCATTCGTGGCTATTTTCGACAAAAATGGGGGTTGTGTGGCCATTGATCATCGACCAGACGCTCATACACCTCACCCCACATATGTTTCCTTGCCATAGATCACATTCTTGGATTTATGGTGGAGACCATTTCTTGGTCAAAAATCCGTAGGTGTTAGCCTTCAGTGTCATTGAAAATGGTCGTTCATGGTTATTTTCGACAAAAATTAGGGTTGTGTGGCCATTGATCGTCGACCAGAGGCTCATACACCTCACCCCACATATGTTTCCTTGCCATAGATCACACCATAGATTACATTCTTGGATTTCTGGTGGAAACCATTTCTTGGTTAAAGACTCGTACGTGTTAGCCTTCGGTATTATTGAAAATGGTCATTCATGCCTAGCAAAATGGGGGTTGTGTGGCCATTGATCATCGACCAGAGGCTCGTACACCTCACCCCACATATGTTTCCTTGCCATAGATCACATTCTTGGATTTCGGGTGGAGACCATTTCTTGGTCAAAAATCCGTACGTGTTAGCCTCTAGTATTATTGAAAATGGTCGCTCATGGCTATTTTCAAGGTCGCTCATGGCTATTTTCATAAAAAATGGGGGTAGTGTGGCCATTGATCATCGACCAGAGGCTCATACACCTCACCCCACATATGTTTCCTTGCCATAGATCACATTCTTGGATTTCTGGTGGAGACCATTTCTTGGTTAAAAACTCGTAGGTGTTAGCCTTCGGTATTATTGAAAATGGTCATTCATGGCTATTTTCGGCAAAATGGGGGTTTTGTGGCTATTTATCATCGACCAGAGGCTCATACACCTCACCCCACATATGTTTCCTTGCCATAGATTACATTCTTGGATTTCTGGTGGAGACCATTTCTTGGTTAAAAACTCGTACGTGTTAGCCTTTGGTATTTTTGAAAATGGTCATTCGTGGCTATTTTCGACAAAAATGGGGGTTGTGTGGCCATTGATCATCGACCAGACGCTCATACACCTCACCCCACATATGTTTCCTTGCCATAGATCACATTCTTGGATTTATGGTGGAGACCATTTCTTGGTCAAAAATCCGTAGGTGTTAGCCTTCAGTGTCATTGAAAATGGTCGTTCATGGCTATTTTCGACAAAAATTAGGGTTGTGTGGCCATTGATCGTCGACCAGAGGCTCATACACCTCACCCCACATATGTTTCCTTGCCATAGATCACACCATAGATTACATTCTTGGATTTCTGGTGGAAACCATTTCTTGGTTAAAAACTCGTACGTGTTAGCCTTCGGTATTATTGAAAATGGTCATTCATGGCTATTTTCGGCAAAATGGGGGTTGTGTCACCATTGATCATCGACCAGAGGCTCGTACACCTCACCCCACATATGTTTCCTTGCCATAGATCACATTCTTGGATTTCGGGTGGAGACCATTTCTTGGTCAAAAATCCGTAGGTATTAGCCTTTGGTATTTTTGAAAATGGTCATTCATGGCTATTTTCGACAAAAATGGGGGTTGTGTGGCCATTGATCATCGACCAGACGCTCATACACCGCACCCCACATATGTTTCCTTGCCATAGATCACATTCTTGGATTTCTGGTGGAGACCATTTCTTGGTTAAAAACTCATACGTGTTAGCCTTCGGTATTATTGAAAATGGTCGTTCATGGCTATTTTCGGCAAAATGGGGGTTGTGTGGCCATTGATCTTCCACCATAGGCTCTTACACCTCACCCCACATATGTTTCCTTGCCATAGATCACATTCTTGGATTTCTGGTGGAGACCATTTCTTGGTCAAAAATCCGTAGGTGTTAGCCTTCGGTATTATTGAAAATGGTCGTTCATGGCTATTTTCGACAAAATGGGGGTTGTGTGGCCATTGATCATCGACCAGAGGCTCATACACCTCACCCCACATATGTTTCCTTGTCGTAGATCACATTCTTGGATTTCTGGTGGAGACCATTTCTTGGTCAAAAATCCGTAGTTGTTAGCCTTCGATATTATTGAAAATGGTCGTTCATGGCTATTTTCGACAAAAATGGGGGTTGTGTGGCCATTGATATTCGACCAGAGGCTCATACACCTCACTACACATATGTTTCCTTGCCATAGATCACATTCTTGGATTTCTGGTGGAGACCATTTCTTGGTCAAAAATCCGTAGGTGTTAGCCTTCGGTATTATTGAAAATGGTCGTTCATGGCTATTTTCGACAAAAATGGGGGTTGTGTGGCCATTGATCATCGACCAGAGGCTCATACACCTCACCCCACATATGTTTCCTTGCCATAGATCACATTCTTGGATTTCTGGTGGAGACCATTTCTTGGTCAAATATCCGTAGGTGTTAGCCTTCGGTATTATTGAAAATGGTCGTTCATGGCTATTTTCGACAAAAATGGGGGTTGTGTGGCCATTGATCATGGACCAGAGGCTCATACACCTCACCCCACATATGTTTCCTTGCCATAGATCACATTCTTGGATTTTTGGTGGAGACCATTTCTTGGTTAAAAACTCGTAGGTGTTAGCCTTCAGTATTATTGAAAATGGTCATTCATGGCTATTTTCGGCAAAATGGGGGTTGTGTGGCCATTTATCATCGACCAGAGGCTCATACACCTCACCCCACATATGTTTCCTTGCCATAGATTACATTCTTGGATTTCTGGTGGAGACCATTTCTTGGTTAAAAACTCGTACGTGTTAGCCTTTAGTATTTTTGAAAATGGTCATTCATGGCTATTTTCGACAAAAATGGGGGTTGTGTGGCCTTTGATCATCGACCAGACGCTCATACACCTCACCCCACATATGTTTCCTTGCCATAGATCACATTCTTGGATTTATGGTGGAGACCATTTCTTGGTCAAAAATCCGTAGGTGTTAGCCTTCAGTGTCATTGAAAATGGTCGTTCATGGCTATTTTCGACAAAAATTAGGGTTGTGTGGCCATTGATCGTCGACCAGAGGCTCATACACCTCACCCCACATATGTTTCCTTGCCATAGATCACACCATAGATTACATTCTTGGATTTCTGGTGGAAACCATTTCTTGGTTAAAAACTCGTACGTGTTAGCCTTCGGTATTATTGAAAATGGTCACTCTTGGCTATTTTCGGCAAAATCGGGGTTGTGTGGCCATTGATCATCGACCAGAGGCTCGTACACCTCACCCCACGTATGTTTCCTTGCCATAGATCACATTCTTGGATTTCTGGTGGAGACCATTTCATGGTCAAAAATCCGTAGGTGTTAGCCTTCGGTATTATTGAAAATGGTCGTTCATGGCTATTTTCGACAAAATGGGGGTTGTGTGGCCATTGATCATCGACCAGAGGCTCATACACCTCACCCCACATATGTTTCCTTGTCGTAGAACACATTCTTGGATTTCTGGTGGAGACCATTTCTTGGTCAAAAATCCGTAGTTGTTAGCCTTCGATATTATTGAAAATGGTCGTTCATGGCTATTTTCGACAAAAATGGGGGTTGTGTGGCCATTGATATTCGACCAGAGGCTCATACACCTCACTACACATATGTTTCCTTGCCATAGATCACATTCTTGGATTTCTGGTGGAGACCATTTCTTGGTCAAAAATCCGTAGGTGTTAGCCTTCGGTATTATTGAAAATGGTCGTTCATGGCTATTTTCGACAAAAATGGGGGTTGTGTGGCCATTGATCATCGACCAGAGGCTCATACACCTCACCCCACATATGTTTCCTTGTCGTAGATCACATTCTTGGATTTCTGGTGGAGACCATTTCTTGGTCAAAAATCCGTAGTTGTTAGCCTTCGATATTATTGAAAATGGTCGTTCATGGCTATTTTCGACAAAAATGGGGGTTGTGTGGCCATTGATATTCGACCAGAGGCTCATACACCTCACTACACATATGTTTCCTTGCCATAGATCACATTCTTGGATTTCTGGTGGAGACCATTTCTTGGTCAAAAATCCGTAGGTGTTAGCCTTCGGTATTATTGAAAATGGTCGTTCATGGCTATTTTCGACAAAAATGGGGGTTGTGTGGCCATTGATCATCGACCAGAGGCTCATACACCTCACCCCACATATGTTTCCTTGCCATAGATCACATTCTTGGATTTCTGGTGGAGACCATTTCTTGGTCAAATATCCGTAGGTGTTAGCCTTCGGTATTATTGAAAATGGTCGTTCATGGCTATTTTCGACAAAAATGGGGGTTGTGTGGCCATTGATCATGGACCAGAGGCTCATACACCTCACCCCACATATGTTTCCTTGCCATAGATCACATTCTTGGATTTTTGGTGGAGACCATTTCTTGGTTAAAAACTCGTAGGTGTTAGCCTTCAGTATTATTGAAAATGGTCATTCATGGCTATTTTCGGCAAAATGGGGGTTGTGTGGCCATTTATCATCGACCAGAGGCTCATACACCTCACCCCACATATGTTTCCTTGCCATAGATTACATTCTTGGATTTCTGGTGGAGACCATTTCTTGGTTAAAAACTCGTACGTGTTAGCCTTTAGTATTTTTGAAAATGGTCATTCATGGCTATTTTCGACAAAAATGGGGGTTGTGTGGCCTTTGATCATCGACCAGACGCTCATACACCTCACCCCACATATGTTTCCTTGCCATAGATCACATTCTTGGATTTATGGTGGAGACCATTTCTTGGTCAAAAATCCGTAGGTGTTAGCCTTCAGTGTCATTGAAAATGGTCGTTCATGGCTATTTTCGACAAAAATTAGGGTTGTGTGGCCATTGATCGTCGACCAGAGGCTCATACACCTCACCCCACATATGTTTCCTTGCCATAGATCACACCATAGATTACATTCTTGGATTTCTTGTGGAAACCATTTCTTGGTTAAAAACTCGTACGTGTTAGCCTTCGGTATTATTGAAAATGGTCACTCTTGGCTATTTTCGGCAAAATGGGGGTTGTGTGGCCATTGATCATCGACCAGAGGCTCGTACACCTCACCCCACGTATGTTTCCTTGCCATAGATCACATTCTTGGATTTCTGATGGAGACCATTTCATGGTCAAAAATCCGTAGGTGTTAGCCTTCGGTATTATTGAAAATGGTCGTTCATGGCTATTTTCGACAAAATGGGGGTTGTGTGGCCATTGATCATCGACCAGAGGCTCATACACCTCACCCCACATATGTTTCCTTGTCGTAGAACACATTCTTGGATTTCTGGTGGAGACCATTTCTTGGTCAAAAATCCGTAGTTGTTAGCCTTCGATATTATTGAAAATGGTCGTTCATGGCTATTTTCGACAAAAATGGGGGTTGTGTGGCCATTGATATTCGACCAGAGGCTCATACACCTCACTACACATATGTTTCCTTGCCATAGATCACATACTTGGATTTCTGGTGGAGACGATTTCTTGGTCAAAAATCCGTAGGTGTTAGCCTTCGGTATTATTGAAAATGGTCGTTCATGGCTATTTTCGACAAAAATGGGGGTTGTGTGGCCATTGATCATCGACCAGAGGCTCATACACCTCAGCCCACATATGTTTCCTTGCCATAGATCACATTCTTGGATTTTTGGTGGAGACCATTTCTTGGTTAAAAACTCGTAGGTGTTAGCCTTCAGTATTATTGAAAATGGTCATTCATGGCTATTTTCGGCAAAATGGGGGTTGTGTGGCCATTTATCATCGACCAGAGGCTCATACACCTCACCCCACATATGTTTCCTTGCCATAGATTACATTCTTGGATTTCTGGTGGAGACCATTTCTTGGTTAAAAACTCGTACGTGTTAGCCTTTGGTATTTTTGAAAATGGTCATTCATGGCAATTTTCGACAAAAATGGGGGTTGTGTGGCCATTGATCATCGACCAGACGCTCATACACCTCACCCCACATATGTTTCCTTGCCATAGATCACATTCTTGGATTTATGGTGGAGACCATTTCTTGGTCAAAAATCCGTAGGTGTTAGCCTTCAGTGTCATTGAAAATGGTCGTTCATGGCTATTTTCGACAAAAATTAGGGTTGTGTGGCCATTGATCGTCGACCAGAGGCTCATACACCTCACCCCACATATGTTTCCTTGCCATAGATCACACCATAGATTACATTCTTGGATTTCTGGTGGAAACCATTTCTTGGTTAAAAACTCGTACGTGTTAGCCTTCGGTATTATTGAAAATGGTCACTCATGGCTATTTTTGGCAAAATGGGGGTTGTGTGGCCATTGATCATCGACCAGAGGCTCGTACACCTCACCCCATGTATGTTTCCTTGCCATAGATCACATTCTTGGATTTCTGGTGGAGACCATTTCTTGGTCAAAAATCCGTAGGTGTTAGCCTTTAGTATTTTTGAAAATGGTCATTCATGGCTATTTTCGACAAAAATGGGGGTTGTGTGGCCATTGATCATCGACCAGACGCTCATACACCTCACCCCACATATGTTTCCTTGCCATAGATCACATTCTTGGATTTCTGGTGGAGACCATTTCTTGGTTAAAAACTCGTACGTGTTAGCCTTCGGTATTATTGAAAATGGTCGTTCATGGCTATTTTCGGCAAAATGGGGGTTGTGTGGCCATTGATCTTCCACCATAGGCTCATACACCTCACCCCACATATGTTTCCTTGCCATAGATCACATTCTTGGATTTCTGGTGGAGACCATTTCTTTGTCAAAAATCCGTAGGTGTTAGCCTTCGGTATTATTGAAAATGGTCGTTCATGGCTATTTTCGACAAAAATGGGGGTTGTGTGGCCATTGATCATCGACCAGAGGCTCATACACCTCACCCCACATATGTTTCCTTGCCATAGATCACATTCTTGAATTTCTAGTGGTGACCATTTCTTGGTCAAAAATCCGTAGGTGTTAGCCTTCGGTATTTTTGAAAATGGTCATTCATGGCTATTTTCGGCAAAATGGGGGTTGTGTGGCCATTGATCATCGACCAGAGGCTCGTACACCTCACCCCACATATGTTTCCTTGCCATAGATCAAATGTTCTCCACCATAAATCCAAGAATGTGATCTATGGCAAGGAAACATATGTGTAGTGAGGTGTATGAGCCTCTGGTCGAAGATGAATGGTCTCCACCAGAAATCCAAGAATGTGATCTATGGCAAGGAAACATATGTGGGGTGAGGTGTATGAGCCTCTGGTCGATGATCAATGGCCACACAACACCCATTTTGTCGAAAATAGCCATGAATGACCATTTTCAATAATACCGAAGGCTAACACGTACGAGTTTTTAACCAAGAAATGGTTTCCACCAGAAATCCAAGAATGTAATATATGGCAAGGAAACATATGTGGGGTGAAGTGTACGAGCCTCTGGTCGATGATCAATGGCCACACAACCCCCATTTTTTATGAAAATAGCCATGAGCGACCATTTTCAATAATACTAGAGGCTAACACCTACGGATTTTAGACCAAGAAATGGTTGATAGTCGCCTAGAGGGGAGGGGGGTGAATAGGGCGAAACTGAAATTTACAAATATAAACACAACTATAAGCCGGGTTAGCGTTAGAAATATGAAACCGAGTCCGCGAGAGAGGGTGGAAAACAAATCGCAAGCAAATGAAGAGTGTGACACGCGGATTTGTTTTACTGAGGTTCGGTTCTCTCAAACCTACTCCCCGTTGAGGAGGCCACAAAGGCCGGGTCTCTTTCAACCCTTCCATCTCTCAAACGATCCCACGGATCGAGTGAGCTTTCTCTTCTCAATCACTTGGAACACAAAGTACCCACAAGGACCACCACAAGTTTGGTGTCTCTTGCCTCAATTACAAGTGAGTTTGATCGCAATGAAGGAATCAAGAAAGAAGAAAGCAATCCAAGCGCAAGAGCTCGAAAGAACACAAGCAAATCTCTCTCTCTAGTCACTAGGGCGTTGTGTGGAATTTGGAGAGGATTTGATCTCTTTGGTGTGTCTAGAATTGAATGCTAGAGCTCTTGTAAGTAGTTGGGAAGTGGAAAACTTGGATGCAATGAATGGTTGGGTGGTTGGGGTATTTATAGCCCCAACCACCAAAATAACCGTTGGTGGAGGCTGTCTGTTCGATGGCGCACCGGACATGTCCGGTGCCCCTGCCACGTCACCAGTGCCGTTGGAATCTGACCGTTGGAGTTCTGACTTCTAGGCCCGCCTCGATGTCCGGTGGCGCACCGGACATGCACTGTTCACTGTCCGGTGCGCCGGCATGGGCGACTCTGACTTCTGCGCGCGCTGCACGCGCATTAAATGCATCGCAGGTAGCCGTTGGCGCCGAAGTAGCCGTTGCTCCGTGGATGCACCGGACAGTCCGGTGCACACCGGACATGTCCGGTGAATTATAGCGGAGCAGCCGCTCTGATTTCCCGAGGCTGGCGAGTTCCTGAGCCGCGTCCCGTTGGAGCACCAGACACTGTCCGGTGTACACCGGACAGTCCGGTAAATTATAGCGCGCCGGCTCTGGAGAATTCCCGAAGGCGACGAGTTCGCGTTGAAGTCCTTTGGTGCACCGGACACTGTCCAGTGGTGCACCGGACAGTCCGGTGCGCCAGACCAGAGGAGCCTTCGGTTGCTCCTTTGCTCTTTTGTTGAACCCAACACTTGGTCTTTTTATTGGCTAAGTGTGAACCTTTTGCACCTGTATAACTTATACACTAGAACAAACTAGTTAGTCCAAAGATTTGTGTTGGGCAATTCAACCACCAAAATTATATAGGAACAGGTGTAAGCCTAATTCCCTTTCAATCTCCCCCTTTTTGGTGATTGATGCCAACACAAACCAAAGCAAATATAGAAGTGCATAATTGAACTAGTTTGCATAATATAAGTGCAAAGGTTGCTTGGAATTGAGCCAATATAAATACTTACAAGATATGCATGGATTGTTTCTTCATTTTTAACATTTTGGACCACGCTTGCACCACATGTTTTGTTTTTGCAAAATCTTTTGTAAATCTTTTCAAAGTTCTTTTGCAAATAGTCAAGGGTAAATGAATAAGAGTTTGCAAAGCATTTTCAAGATTTGAAATTTTCTCCCCCTGTTCCAAATGCTTTTCCTTTGACTAAACAAAACTCCCCCTAAATAAAATCTCCTCTTAGTGTTCAAGAGGGTTTTGATGAAACAATTTTGAAATACTACTTTCTCCCCTTTTTGAACACATTAAGATACCAAATTGACAATTGGAAATTACATTTTAAAATTAGGTGGTGGTGCGGTCCTTTTGCTTTGGGCTAATACTTCCTCCCCCTTTGGCATGAATCGCCAAAAACGGAGTCATTAGAGCCCTTCAAATAACTTTCTCCTCCTTTGGTCATAAATAAAAGAGTGAAGATTATACCAAAGTAGGAGTCCTTTTGTTTTGCTCTCTCCCCCAAGGATAGAGAGCGGCTCGGAGTGACGGCGAAGGATGAGTTGACGGAGTGGAAGCCTTTGTCTTCGCCGAAGACTCCAATGCCCTTTCAATGCACCTATGACTTGATTTGAAGTAAACTTGAAAACACATTAGTCATAGCATATGAAAGAGACATGATCAAAGGTATATTCATGAGCTATGTGTGCAAGTTAGCAATAGAAATTTCTAGAATCAAGAATATTGAGCTCATGCCTAAGTTTGGTAAAAGTTTGTTCATCAAGTGGTTTGGTAAAGATATCGGCTAATTGATCTTTAGTATTAATGTATGCAATCTCAATATCTCCCTTTTGTTGGTGATCCCTAAGAAAATGATACCGAATGGCTATGTGCTTAGTGTGGCTATGCTCGACGGGATTGTCGGCCATTTTGATTGCACTCTCATTATCACATAGCAAAGGGACTTTGGTTAATTTGTAACCGTAGTCCCGCAGGGTTTGCCTCATCCAAAGCAATTGCGCGCAACAATGACCTGCGGCAATGTACTCGGCTTCGGCGGTTGAAAGAGCGACTGAATTTTGCTTCTTTGAGGCCCAAGACACCAAGGATCTTCCCAAGAACTGGCAAGTCCCTGATGTGCTCTTTCTATTAATCTTACACCCCGCCCAATCGGCATCCGAATAACCAATTAAATCAAAAGTGGATCCCCGAGGGTACCAAAGCCCAAACTTAGGAGTATAAGCCAAATATCTCAAGATTCGTTTTACGGTCATAAGGTGGGATTCCTTAGGGTCGGATTGGAATCTTGCACACATGCAAAGGGAAAGCATAATGTCCGGTCGAGATGCACATAAATAGAGTAATGAACCTATCATCGACCGGTATACCTTTTGATCCACGGACTTACCTCCCGTGTCGAGGTCGAGATGCCCATTAGTTCCCATGGGTGTCTTGATGGGTTTGGCATCCTTCATCCCAAACTTGGTTAGAATGTCTTGAGTGTACTTTGTTTGGCTGATGAAGGTGCCCTCTTGGAGTTGTTTGACTTGGAATCCTAGAAAATACTTCAACTCCCCCATCATCAACATCTCAAACTTTTGTGTCATGATCCTACTAAATTCTTCACAAGTAGATTCGTTAGTAGACCCAAATATGATATCATCAACATAAATTTGGCATACAAACAAATCATTGTCAAGAGTTTTAGTGAATAGAGTAGGATCGACTTTTCCGACTTTGAAGCCATTAGCAATAAGGAAATCCCTAAGGCATTCATACCATGCTCTTGGGGCTTGCTTGAGCCCGTAAAGCGCCTTAGAGAGCTTATAGACATGGTTAGGATACTCACTGTCTTCAAAGCCGGGAGGTTGCTCAACATAGACCTCTTCCTTGATTGGTCCATTGAGGAAGGCACGTTTCACGTCCATTTGATAAAGCTTAAAGCCATGGTAAGTAGCATAGGCTAATAATATACGAATTGACTCAAGCCTAGCTACGGGTGCATAGGTTTCACCGAAATCCAAACCTTCGACTTGGGAGTATCCCTTGGCCACAAGTCTAGCTTTGTTCCTTATCACCACACCATGCTCGTCTTGCTTGTTGCGGAAGACCCATTTGGTTCCTACAACATTTTGGTTAGGACGTGGAACTAAATGCCATACCTCATTCCTAGTGAAGTTGTTGAGCTCTTCTTGCATCGCCACCACCCAATCCGAATCTTGTAGTGCTTCCTCTACCCTGTGTGGCTCAATAGAGGAAACAAACGAGTAATGTTCACAAAAATGTGCAACACGAGATCTAGTAGTTACCCCCTTATGAATGTCGCCGAGGATGGTGTCGACGGGGTGATCTTGTTGGATTGCTTGGTGGACTCTTGGGTGTGGCGGCCTTTGTTCCTCTTCCTCCTTGTCTTCCTCATTTGCATCTCCCCCTTGATCATTGCCATCATCTTGAGGTGGCTCAATTGCTTGATCTTCTACTTCATCAACTTGAGCCTCATCCTCATTTTGAGTTGGTGGAGATGCTCGCGTGGAGGAGGATGGTTGATCTTGTGCTTTTGGAAGCTCTTCGGATTCCTTAGGACACACATCCCCAATGGACATGTTCCTTAGCGCGATGCACGGAGCCTCTTCATCACCTATCTCATCAAGATCAACTTGCTCTACTTGAGAGCCGTTAGTTTCATCAAACACAACGTCACATGAGACTTCAACTAGTCCAGTGGACTTGTTAAAGACCCTATATGCCCTTGTGTTTGAGTCATAACCAAGTAAAAAGCCTTCCACAGTCTTAGGAGCAAATTTAGATTTTCTACCTCTTTTAATAAGAATAAAGCATTTGCTACCAAAGACTCTAAAATATGAAATGTTGGGCTTTTTACCGGTTAGGAGTTCATATGATGTCTTCTTGAGGATTCGGTGTAGATACAACCGGTTGATGGCGTAGCAAGCGGTGTTGACCGCCTCGGCCCAAAACCGATCCGAAGTCTTGTACTCATCAAGCATGGTCCTTGCCATGTCTAATAGAGTTCGATTCTTCCTCTCCACTACACCATTTTGTTGTGGGGTGTAGGGAGAAGAGAACTCATGCTTGATGCCCTCTTCCTCAAGAAAGCCTTCGATTTGAGAGTTCTTGAACTCCGTCCCGTTGTCGCTTCTTATTTTCTTGATCCTTAAGCCAAACTCATTTTGAGCCCGTCTCAAGAATCCCTTTAAGGTCTCTTGGGTTTGAGATTTTTCCTGTAAAAAGAATACCCAAGTGAAGCGAGAATAATCATCCACTATTACAAGACAATACTTACTCCCGCCGATGCTTATGTAAGCAATCGGGCCGAATAGGTCCATGTGTAGGAGCTCCAGTGGTCTTTCGGTGGTCATGATGTTCTTGTGTGGATGATGGGCTCCAACTTGCTTTCCTGCCTGACATGCACTACAAATCCTGTCTTTCTCAAAATGAACATTTGTTAGTCCTAAAATGTGTTCTCCCTTTAGAAGCTTATGAAGATTCTTCATCCCAACATGGGCTAGTCGGCGGTGCCAGAGCCAACCCATGTTAGTCTTAGCAATTAAGCATGTGTCGAGTTCAGCTCTATCAAAATCTACTAAGTATAGCTGACCCTCTAACACACCCTTAAATGCTATTGAATCATCACTTCTTCTAAAGACAGTGACACCTACATCAGTAAATAGACAGTTGTAGCCCATTTGACATAATTGTGAAACGGAAAGCAAATTGTAATCTAAAGAATCTACAAGAAAAACATTGGAAATTGAATGGTCAGGAGATATAGCAATTTTACCAAGACCTTTGACCAAACCTTGATTTCCATCCCCGAATGTGATAGCTCGTTGGGGATCTTGGTTTTTCTCATAGGAGGAGAACATCCTTTTCTCCACTGTCATATGGTTTGTGCACCCGCTGTCTAGTATCCAACTTGAGCCCCCGGATGCATAAACCTACAAAACAATTTTAGTTCTTGACTTTAGGTACCCAAACGGTTTTGGGTCCTTTGGCATTAGAAACAAGAACTTTGGGTATCCAATCACAAGTGTTTGACCCCTTGTGTTTGCCCCCAACAAACTTGGCAACTACCTTGCCGGATTTGTTAGTAAAAACATAAGATGCATCAAAAGTTTTAAAAGAAATATCATGATCATTTGATGCAATAGGAGTTTTCTTCTTAGGCAACTTAGCACGGGTTGGTTGCCTAGAGCTAGATGTCTCACCCTTATACATAATAGCATGATTAGGGCCAGAGTGAGACTTCCTAGAGTGAATTCTCCTAATTTTGTCCTCGGGATAACCGGCAGGGTATAAAATGTAACCCTCGTTATCCTGAGGCATGGGAGCCTTGCCCTTAACAAAGTTGGACAATCTTTTAGGAGGGGCATTAAGTTTGACATTGTCTCCCCTTTGAAAGCCAATGCCATCCTTGATGCCCGGGCGTCTCCCATTATAGAGCATACTTCTAGCAAATTTAAACTTTTCATTTTCTAAGTTATGCTCGACAATTTTAGCATCTAATTTTGCTATATGATCATTTTGTTGTTTAATCAAAATCATGTGATCATGAATAGCATCAACATCAATATCTCTACATCTAGTACAAATAGTGACATGCTCAATGGTAGATGTAGATGGTTTGCAAGAATTAAGTTCAACAATCTTAGCACGTAATATATCATTCTTATCTCTAAGATCGGAAATTGTAACTTTGCAAACATCAAAATCTTTAGCCTTAGCAATCAAGTTTTCATTTTCTAATCTAAGGCTAGAAAGAGATACATTCAATTCTTCAATCTTAGCAAGTAAATCATCATTATTGTTTCTAAGATTGGGAATTGAAATATCACAAACATGAGAATCAACCTTAGCATTTAAACTAGCATTTTCATTTCTAAGGTTGTCAATCATCTCATGGCAAGTGCTTAGCTCACTAGATAGTTTTTGACATTTTTCTACTTCTAGAGCATAAGCATTTTTAACCTTAACATGCTTCTTATTTTCTTTAATAAGGAAGTCCTCTTGAGTGTCCAAGAGATCATCCTTTTCATGAATGGCACTAATCAATTCATTAAGTTTTTCCTTTTGTTGCATGTTGAGGTTGGCAAAAAGAGATCGCAAGTTATCCTCCTCATCACTAGCATTATCATCACTAGAAGACTCATATTTAGTAGAGGAGTTAGATTTAACCTTCTTCCGTTTGCCGTCCTTTGCCATGAGGCACTTGTGGCCGACGTTGGGGAAGAGGCGTCCCTTGGTGACGGCGATGTTGGCGGCGTCCTCGTCGTCGGAGGAGTCGCTTGAGCTCTCGTCGGAGTCCCACTCCCGACAAACATGGGCATCGCCGCCCTTCTTCTTGTAGTACCTCTTCTTTTCTCTCCTCTTGCCCTTCTTGTCATTATCCCTGTCACTGTCACTTGATAATGGACATTTTGCAATAAAGTGACCGGGCTTACCACACTTGTAGCAAACTTTCTTGGAGCGGGACTTGTAGTCTTTCCCCCTCCTTTGCTTGAGGATTTGGCGGAAGCTCTTGATGATGAGCGCCATTTCCTCATTGTCGAGCTTGGAGGCGTCGATTGGTTGTCTACTTGGTGTAGACTCCTCCTTCTTTTCCTCTGTCGCCTTGAATGCGACGGGTTGAGCTTCGGATGTGGAGGGATCATCAAGCTCGTTGATCTCCCTCGAGCCTTCGATCATGCACTCAAAACTTACAAAATTCCCGATAACTTCCTCTGGGGTCATTTTAGTATATCTAGGATTACCACGAATTAATTGAACTTGAGTGGGGTTAAGGAAAATGAGAGATCTTAGAATAACCTTAACCACTTCGTGGTCGTCCCACTTCTTGCTCCCGAGGTTGTGCACTTGGTTCACCAAGGTCTTGAGCCGGTTGTACATGTGTTGTGGCTCTTCCCCTTTGCGAAGCCGGAACCGACCGAGCTCCCCCTCGATCGTTTCCCGCTTGGTGATCTTTGTGAGCTCATCTCCCTCGTGCGCGGTTTTGAGCACATCCCAAACCTCCTTGGTGCTCTTCAACCCTTGAACTTTGTTATACTCCTCTCTACTTAAAGAGGCGAGGAGTATTGTTGTTTCTTGAGAGTTGAAGTGCTCGATTTGGGCCACCTCATCCTCATCATAGTCTTCATCCCTTACGAACGGTACCTGTGCACCAAACTCAACAACATCCCATATACTTTTGTGGAGCGAGGTTAGATGAAATCGCATTAAATCGCTCCACCTAGCGTAATCTTCACCATCAAAAGTTGGTGGTTTGCCTAATGGGACGGAAAGTAAAGGTGTATGTTTAGAAATGCGAGGGTAGCTTAGGGGAATCTTACTATACTTCTTACGCTCTTGGCGTTTAGAAGTGACGGACGCCGCGTCGGAGCCGGAGGTGGATGTTGATGAAGTGTCGGTCTCGTAGTAGACGACTTTCCTCATCCTCTTGTGCTTGTCCCCACTCCGATGCGGCTTGTGAGAGGAAGATTTCTCCTTCTTCTCTTTGTGGTGAGAAGAAGATTTCTTCTCCTTCCCTTTGTTGGAGGAGCTCTTCTTCTTCTCCTTCCTCTTAGTGCGGGACTCTTCCGATGAAGTGCTCCCGTGGCTTGTAGTGGGCTTTTCGCCGGTCTCCATCTCCTTCTTGGCGTGATCTCCCGACATTACTTCGAGCGGTTAGGCTCTAATGAAGAACCTGGCTTTGATACCAATTGATAGTCGCCTAGAGGGGGGGTGAATAGGGCGAAACTGAAATTTACAAATATAAACACAACTACAAGCCGGGTTAGCGTTAGAAATATGAAACCGAGTCCGCGAGAGAGGGTGGAAAACAAATCGCAAGCAAATGAAGAGTGTGACACGCGGATTTGTTTTACCAAGGTTCGGTACTCTCAAACCTACTCCCCGTTGAGGAGGCCACAAAGGTCGGGTCTCTTTCAACCCTTCCCTCTCTCAAACGATCCCACGGATCGAGTGAGCTTTCTCTTCTCAATCACTTGGAACACAAAGTTCCCACAAGGACCACCACAAGTTTGGTGTCTCTTGCCTCAATTACAAGTGAGTTTGATCGCAATGAAGGAATCAAGAAAGAAGAAAGCAATCCAAGCGCAAGAGCTCGAAAGAACACAAGCAAATCTCTCTCTCTAGTCACTAGGGCGTTGTGTGGAATTTGGAGAGGATTTGATCTCTTTGGTGTGTCTAGAATTGAATGCTAGAGCTCTTGTAAGTAGTTGGGAAGTGGAAAACTTGGATGCAATGAATGGTTGGGTGGTTGGGGTATTTATAGCCCCAACCACCAAAATAACCGTTGGTGGAGGCTGTCTGTTCGATGGCGCACCGGACAGTCCGGTGCACACCGGACATGTCCGGTGCCCCTGCCACGTCACCAGTGCCATTGGAATCTGACCGTTGGAGTTCTGACTTCTGGGCCCGCATTAAATGCATTGCAGGTAGCCGTTGGCGCCGAAGTAGCCTTTGCTCCGTGGATGCACCGGACAGTCTGGTGCACACCGGACATGTCCGGTGAATTATAGCGGAGCAGCCGCTCTGATTTCCCGAGGCTGGCGAGTTCCTGAGCTGCGTCCCGTTGGAGCACCGGACACTGTCCGGTGTACACCGGACAGTCCGGTGTACACCGGACAGTCCGGTGAATTATAGCGTGCCGGCTCTGGAGAATTCCCGAAGGCGACGAGTTCGCGTTGAAGTCCTCTGGTGCACCGGACACTGTCTGGTGGTGCACCGGACAGTCCGGTGCGCCAGACCAGAGGAGCCTTCGGTTGCTCCTTTGCTCTTTTGTTGAACCCAACACTTGGTCTTTTTATTGGCTAAGTGTGAACCTTTTGCACCTGTATAACTTATACACTAGAACAAACTAGTTAGTCCAAAGATTTGTGTTGGGCAATTCAACCACCAAAATTATATAGGAACTAGGTGTAAGCCTAATTCCCTTTCAATGGTCTCCACCAGAAATCCAAGAATGTGATCTATGGCAAGGAAACATATGTGGGGTGAGGTGTATGAGCGTCTGGTCGATGATCAATGGCCACACAACCCCCATTTTTGTCGAAAATAGCCATGAATGACCATTTTCAATAATACCGAAGGCTAACACCTACGGATTTTTGAGCAAGAAATGGTCTCCACCAGAAATCCAAGAATGTGATCTATGGCAAGGAAACATATGTGGGGTGAGGTGTATGCGCCTCTGGTCGATGATCAATGGCCACACAACCCCCATTTTGCCGAAAATAGCCATGAATGACCATTTACAATAATACCGAAGGCTAACACGTACGAGTTTTTAACCAAGAAATGGTCTCCACGAGAAATCCAAGATTATGATCTATGGCAAGAAAACATATGTGGGGTGAAGTGTACGAGCCTCTGGTCGATGATCAATGGCAACACAGCCCCCATTTTTGTCGAAAATAGCCATGAGCGACCATTTTCAATAATACTAGAGGCTAACACCTACGGATTTTAGACCAAGAAATGGTCTCCACCAGAAATCCAAGAATGTGATCTACGACAAGGAAACATATGTGGGGTGAGGTGTATGAGCCTCTAGTCGATGATCAATGGCCACACAACTCCCATTTAGCCGAAAATAGCCATGAATGACCGTTTTCAATAATATCGAAGGCTAACACCTACGGATTTTTGACCAAGAAATGGTCTCCACCAGAAATCCAAGAATGTGATCTATGGCAAGGAAACATATGTGGGGTGAGGTGTATGAGCCTCTGGTCGACGATAAATGGCCACACAACCCCCATTTTTTATGAAAATAGCCATGAGCGACCTTGAAAATAGCCATGAGCGACCATTTTCAATAATACTAGAGGCTAACACCTACGGATTTTAGACCAAAAAATGGTATCCACCAGAAATCCAAGAATGTGATCTATGGCAAGGAAACATATGTGTAGTGAGGTGTATGAGCCTCTAGTCGATGATCAATGGCCACACAACCCCCATTTTTGTCAAAAATAGCCATGAATGACCATTTTCAATAATACCGAAGGCTAACAGCGACCATTTTCAATAATACTAGAGGCTAAGACCTACGGATTTTTGACCAAGAAATGGTCTCCACCAGAAATCCAAGAATGTGATCTATGGCAAGGAAACATATGTGGGGTGAGGTTTATGAGCCTCTAGTCGATGATAAATGGCCACACAACCCCCATTTTTTATGAGCCTCTGGTCGATGATCAATGGCCACACAACCCCCATTTTTGTCGAAAATAGCCATGAATGACCATTTACAATAATACTGAAGGCTAACACCTACGGATTTTTGACCAAGAAATGGTCTCCACCAGAAATCCAAGAATGTGATCTATGGCAAGGAAACATATGTGGGGTGAGGTGTATGAGCCTATGGTCGATGATCAATGGCCACACAACCCCCATTTTGCCGAAAATAGCCATGAATGACCATTTTCAATAATACCGAAGGCTAAGACCTACGGATTTTTGACCAAGAAATGGTCTCCACCAGAAATCCAAGAATGTGATCTATGGCAAGGAAACATATGTGGGGTGAGGTGTATGAGCCTCTAGTCGATGATCAATGGCCACACAACCCCCATTTTTGTCGAAAATAGCCATGAATGACCATTTTCAATAATACCGAAGGCTAACACCTACGGATTTTTGAGCAAGAAATGGTCTCCACCAGAAATCCAAGAATGTGATCTATGGCAAGGAAACATATGTGGGGTGAGGTGTATGAGCCTCTGGTCGATGATCAATGGCCACACAACCCCCATTTTGCCGAAAATAGCCATGAATGACCATTTACAATAATACCGAAGGCTAACACGTACGAGTTTTTAACCAAGAAATGGTCTCCACGAGAAATCCAAGATTATGATCTATGGCAAGAAAACATATGTGGGGTGAAGTGTACGAGCCTCTGGTCGATGATCAATGGCAACACAACCCCCATTTTTGTCGAAAATAGCCATGAGCGACCATTTTCAATAATACTAGAGGCTAACACCTACGGATTTTAGACCAAGAAATGGTCTCCACCAGAAATCCAAGAATGTGATCTACGGCAAGGAAACATATGTGGGGTGAGGTGTATGAGCCTCTAGTCGATGATCAATGGCCACACAACTCCCATTTTGCCGAAAATAGCCATGAATGACCGTTTTCAATAATATCGAAGGCTAACACCTACGGATTTTTGACCAAGAAATGGTCTCCACCAGAAATCCAAGAATGTGATCTATGGCATGGAAACATATGTGGGGTGAGGTGTATGAGCCTCTGGTCGACGATAAATGGCCACACAACCCCCATTTTTTATGAAAATAGCCATGAGCGACCTTGAAAATAGCCATGAGCGACCATTTTCAATAATACTAGAGGCTAACACCTACGGATTTTAGACCAAAAAATGGTATCCACCAGAAATCCAAGAATGTGATCTATGGCAAGGAAACATATGTGTAGTGAGGTGTATGAGCCTCTAGTCGATGATCAATGGCCACACAACCCCCATTTTTGTCAAAAATAGCCATGAATGACCATTTTCAATAATACCCAAGGCTAACAGCGACCATTTTCAATAATACTAGAGGCTAAGACCTACGGATTTTTGACCAAGAAATGGTCTCCACCAGAAATCCAAGAATGTGATCTATGGCAAGGAAACATATGTGGGGTGAGGTTTATGAGCCTCTAGTCGATGATAAATGGCCACACAACCCCCATTTTTATGAGCCTCTGGTCGATGATCAATGGCCACACAACCCCCATTTTTGTCGAAAATAGCCATGAATGACCATTTACAATAATACCGAAGGCTAACACCTACGGATTTTTGACCAAAAAATGGTCTCCACCAGAAATCCAAGAATGTGATCTATGGCAAGGAAACATATGTGGGGTGAGGTGTATGAGCCTATGGTCGATGATCAATGGCCACACAACCCCCATTTTGCCGAAAATAGCCATGAATGACCATTTTCAATAATACCGAAGGCTAAGACCTACGGATTTTTGACCAAGAAATGGTCTCCACCAGAAATCCAAGAATGTGATCTATGGCAAGGAAACATATGTGGGGTGAGGTGTATGAGCCTCTGGTCGATGATCAATGGCCACACAACCCCCATTTTTGTCGAAAATAGCCATGAACGACCATTTTCAATAATACCGAAGGCTAACACCTACGGATTTTTAACCAAGAAATGGGGGTTGTGTGGCCATTGATCATCGACCAGACGCTCATACACCTCACCCCACATATGTTACCTTGCCATAGATCACATTCTTGGATTTCTGGTGGAGACCATTTCTTGGTCAAAAATCCGTAGGTGTTAGCCTTCGGTATTATTGTAAATGGTCATTCATGGCTATTTTCGACAAAAATGGGGGTTGTGTGGCCATTGATCATCGACCAAAGGCTCATACACCTCACCCCACATATGTTTCCTTGCCATAGATCACATTCTTGGATTTCTGGTGGAGACCATTTCTTGATCAAAAATCCGTAGGTCTTAGCCTCTAGTATTATTGAAAATGGTCGCTCATGGCTATTTTCGGCAAAAATGGGGGTTGTGTGGCCATTGATCATCGACCAAACGCTCATACACCTCACCCCACATATGTTTCCTTGCCATAGAATGACCATTTACAATAATACCGAAGGCTAACACCTACGGATTTTTGACCAAGAAATGGTCTCCACCAGAAATCCAAGAATGTGATCTATGACAAGGAAAGATATGTGGGGTGAGGTGTATGAGCCTCTAGTCGATGATCAATGGCCACACAACCCCCATTTTTGTCGAAAATAGCCATGAATGACCATTTTCAATAATACCGAAGGCTAACACGTACGAGTTTTTAACCAAGAAATGGTTTCCACCAGAAATCCAAGAATGTAATCTATGGTGTGATCTATGGCAAGGAAACATATGTGGGGTGAGGTGTATGAGCCTCTGGTCGACGATCAATGGCCACACAACCCTAATTTTTGTCGAAAATAGCCATGAACGACCATTTTCAATGACACTGAAGGCTAACACCTACGGATTTTTGACCAAGAAATGGTCTCCACCATAAATCCAAGAATGTGATCTATGGCAAGGAAACATATGTGGGGTGAGGTGTATGAGCGTCTGGTCGATGATCAATGGCCACACAACCCCCATTTTTGTCGAAAATAGCCATGAATGACCATTTTCAAAAATACCGGAGGCTAACACATTCGGATTTTTGACCAAGAAATGGTCTCCACCAGAAATCCAAGAATGTGATCTATGGCAAGGAAACATATGTGGGGTGAGGTGTATGAGCCTCTGGTCGACGATCAATGGCCACACAACCCCCATTTTTTATGTAAATAGCCATGAGCGACCTTGAAAATAGCCAGGAGCGACCTTGAAAATAGCCATGAACGACCATTTTCAATAATACTGAAGGCTAACACGTACGAGTTTTTAACCAAGAAATGGTTTCCACCAGAAATCCAAGAATGTAATCTATGGCAAGGAAACATATGTGGGGTGAGGTTTATGAGCCTCTAGTCGATGATAAATGGCCACACAACCCCCATTTTTTATGAAAATAGCCATGAGCGACCTTGAAAATAGCCATGAGCGACCATTTTCAATAATAGTAGAGGCTAACACCTACGGATTTTAGACCAAGAAATGGTCTCCACCAGAAATCCAAGAATGTGATCTATGGCAAGGAAACATATGTGTAGTGAGGTGTATGAGCCTCTAGTCGATGATCAATGGCCACACAACCCCCATTTTTGTCGAAAATAGCCATGAATGACCATTTTCAATAATACCGAAGGCTAACAGCGACCATTTTCAATAATACTAGAGGCTAAGACCTACGGATTTTTGTCCAAGAAATGGTCTCCACCAGAAATCCAAGAATGTGATCTATGGCAAGGAAACATATGTGGGGTGAGGTTTATGAGCCTCTAGTCGATGATAAATGGCCACAAAACCCCCATTTTTTATGAGCCTCTGGTCGATGATTAATGGCCACACAACCCCCATTTTTGTCGAAAATAGCCATGAATGACCATTTACAATAATACCGAAGGCTAACACCTACGGATTTTTGACCAAGAAATGGTCTCCACCAGAAATCCAAGAATGTGATCTATGGCAAGGAAACATATGTGGGGTGAGGTGTATGAGCCTATGGTCGATGATCAATGGCCACACAACCCCCATTTTGCCGAAAATAGCCATGAATGACCATTTTCAATAATACCGAAGGCTAAGACCTACAAATTTTTGACCAAGAAATGGTCTCCACCAGAAATCCAAGAATGTGATCTATGGCAAGGAAACATATGTGGGGTGAGGTGTATGAGCCTCTAGTCGATGATAAATGGCCACACAACCCCCATTTTTTATGAGCCTCTGGTCGATGATTAATGGCCACACAACCCCCATTTTTGTCGAAAATAGCCATGAACGACCATTTTCAATAATACCGAAGGCTAACACCTACGGATTTTTGACCAAGAAATGGTCTCCACCAGAAATCCAAGAATGTGATCTATGGCAAGGAAACATATGTGGGGTGAGGTGTATGAGCCTCTGGTCGACGATCAATGGCCACACAACCCTAATTTTTGTCGAAAATAGCCATGAACGACCATTTTCAATGACACTGAAGGCTAACACCTACAAATTTTTGACCAAGAAATGGTCTCCACCATAAATCCAAGAATGTGATCTATGGCAAGGAAACATATGTGGGGTGAGGTGTATGAGCCTCTAGTCGACGATCAATGGCCGCACAACCCCCATTTTGCCAAAAATAGCCATGAACGACCATTTTCAAAAATACCAAAGGCTAACACCTACGGATTTTTGACCAAGAAATGGTCTCCACCAGAAATCCAAGAATGTGATCTATGGCAAGGAAACATATGTGGGGTGAGGTGTACGAGCCTCTGGTCGATGATCAATGGCCACAGAACCCCCATTTTGCCGAAAATAGCCATGAATGACCATTTACAATAATACCGAAGGCTAACACCTACTGATTTTTGACCAAGAAATGGTCTCCACCAGAAATCCAAGAATGTGATATATGGCAAGGAAACATATGTGGGGTGAGGTGTATGAGCCTCTGGTCGATGATCAATGGCCACACAACCCCCATTTTTGTCGAAAATAGCCATGAACGACCATTTTCAATAATATTAGAGGCTAAGACCTACGGATTTTTGACCAAGAAATGGTCTCCACCAGAAATCCAAGAATGTGATCTATGGCAAGGAAACATATGTGGGGTGAGGTGTATGAGCCTCTAGTCGATGATCAATGGCCACACAACCCCCATTTTTGTCAAAAATAGCCATGAACGACCATTTTCAATAATACCGAAGGCTAACACCTACGAATTTTTGACCAAGAAATGGTCCATTTTGCCGAAAATAGCCATGAATGACCATTTACAATAATACCGAAGGCTAACACCTACGGATTTTTGACCAAGAAATGGTCTCCACCAGAAATCCAAGAATGTGATCTATGGCAAGGAAACATATGTGGGGTGAGATTTATGAGCCTCTAGTCGATGATAAATGGCCACACAACCCCCATTTTTTTATGAAAATAGCCATGAGCGACCATTTTCAATAATATTAGAGGCTAAGACCTACGGATTTTTGACCAAGAAATGGTCTCCACCAGAAATCCAAGAATGTGATCTACGACAAGGAAACATATGTGGGGTGAGGTGTATGAGCGTCTGGTCGATGATCAATGGCCACACAACCCCCATTTTTGTCGAAAATAGCCATGAACGACCATTTTCAATAATACAGAAGGCTAACACCTATGGATTTTTGACCAAGAAATCGTCTCCACCAGAAATTCAAGAATGTGATCTATGGCAAGGAAACATATGTGTAGTGAGGTGTACGAGCCTCTGGTCGATGATCAATGGCCACACAACCCCCATTTTTGTCGAAAATAGCCATGAATGACCATTTTCAATAATACCGAAGGCTAACACCTACGAATTTTTGACCAAGAAATGGTCTCCACCAGAAATCCAAGAATGTGATCTATGGCAAGGAAACATATGTGGGGTGAGGTGTATGAGCCTCTGGTCGACGATCAATGGCCACACAACCCTAATTTTTGTCGAAAATAGCCATGAACGACCATTTTCAATGACACTGAAGGTTAACACCTACGGATTTTTGACCAAGAAATGGTCTCCACCATAAATCCAAGAATGTGATCTATGGCAAGGAAACATATGTGTAGTGAGGTGTATGAGCCTCTGGTCGAAGATCAATGGCCACACAACCCCCATTTTTGTCGAAAATAGCCATGAATGACCATTTTCAAAAATACCAAAGGCTAACACATTCGAATTTTTGCCCAAGAAATGGTCTCCACCAGAAATCCAAGAATGTGATCTATGGCAAGGAAACATATGTGGGGTGAGGTGTACGAGCCTCTGGTCGATGATCAATGGACACACAACCCCCATTTTGCCGAAAATAGCCATGAATGACCATTTTCAATAATACCGAAGGCTAACACGTACGAGTTTTTAACCAAGAAATGGTTTCCACCAGAAATCCAATAATGTATTCTATGGCAAGGAAACATATGTGGGGTGAGGTTTATGAGCCTCTAGTCGATGATAAATGGCCACACAACCCCCATTTTTTATGAAAATAGCCATGAGCGACCTTGAAAATAGCCATGAGCGACCATTTTCAATAATACTAGAGGCTAACAACTACGGATTTTAGACCAAGAAATGGTCTCCACCAGAAATCCATGAATGTGATCTATGGCAAGGAAACATATGTGGGGTGAGGTGTATGAGCGTCTGGTCGATGATCAATGGCCACACAACCCCCATTTTTGTCGAAAATAGCCATGAACGACCATTTTCAATAATATCGAAGGCTAACACCTACGGATTTTTTACCAAGAAATGGTCTCCACCAGAAATCCAAGAATGTGATCTACGACAAGGAAACATATGTGGGGTGAGGTGTATGAGCGTCTGGTCGATGATCAATGGCCACACAACCCCCATTTTTGTCGAAAATAGCCATGAACGACCATTTTCAATAATACCGAAGGCTAACACCTACGGATTTTTGACCAAGAAATGGTCTCCACCAGAAATCCAAGAATGTGATCTATGGCAAGGAAACATATGTGGGGTGAGGTGTACGAGCCTCTGGTCGATGATCAATGGCCACACAACCCCCATTTTGCAGAAAATAGCCATGAGCGACCATTTTCAATAATATTAGAGGCTAAGACCTACGGATTTTTGACCAAGAAATGGTCTCCACCAGAAATCCAAGAATGTGATCTATGGCAAGGAAACATATGTGGGGTGAGGTGTATGAGCCTCTGGTCGATGATCAATGGCCACACAACCCCCATTTTTCCGAAAATAGCCATGAATGACCATTTTCAATAATACCAAAGGCTAACACGTACGAGTTTTTAAACAAGAAATGGTTTCCACCAGAAATCCAAGAATGTAATCTATGGCAAGGAAACATATGTGGGGTGAGGTTTATGAGCCTCTAGTCGATGATAAATGGCCACACAACCCCCATTTTTTATGAAAATAGCCATGAGCGACCTTGAAAATAGCCATGAGGGACCATTTTCAATAATACTAGAGGCTAAGACCTACGGATTTTTGACCAAGAAATGGTCTCCACCAGAAATCCAAGAATGTGATCTATGGCAAGGAAACATATGTGGGGTGAGGTGTATGAGCCTCTGGTCGATGATCAATGGCCACACAACCCCCATTTTTGTCGAAAATAGCCATGAACGACCATTTTCAATAATATCGAAGGCTAACACCTACGGATTTTTGACCAAGAAATGGTCTGCACCAGAAATCCAAGAGTGTGATCTACGACAAGGAAACATATGTGGGGTGAGGTGTTTGAGCCTCTGGTCGATGATCAATGGCCACACAACCCCCATTTTTGCCGAAAATAGCCATGAATGACCATTTTCAATAATACCGAAGGCTAACACATACGGATCTTTGACCAAGAAATGGTCTCCACCAGAAATCCAAGAATGTGATCTATGGCAAGGAAACATATGTGGGGTGAGGTGTATGAGCCTCTGGTCGATGATCAATGGCCACACAACCCCCATTTTTGTCGAAAATAGCCATGAACGACCATTTTCAATAATATCGAAGGCTAACACCTACGGATTTTTGACCAAGAAATGGTCTCCACCAGAAATCCAAGAATCTGATCTATGGCAAGGAAACATATGTGGGGTGAGGTTTATGAGCCTCTAGTCGATGATAAATGGCCACACAACCCCCATTTTTTATGAAAATAGCCATGAGCGACCATTTTCAATAATACTAGAGGCTAACACCTACGGATTTTAGACCAAGAAATGGTCTCCACCAGAAATCCAAGAATGTGATCTATGGCAAGGAAACATATGTGGGGTGAGGTGTACGAGCCTCTGGTCGATGATCAATGGCCACACAACCCCCATTTTTGTCGAAAATAGCCATGAACGACCATTTTCAATAATATCGAAGGCTAACACCTACGGATTTTTGACCAAGAAATGGTCTCGACCATAAATCCAAGAATGTGATCTATGGCAAGGAAACATATGTGGGGTGAGGTGTATGAGCCTCTGGTCGATGATCAATGGCCACACAACCCCCATTTTTGTCGAAAATAGCCATGAACGACCATTTTCAATAATATCGAAGGCTAACACGTACGAGTTTTTAACCAAGAAATGGTTTCCACCAGAAATCCAAGAATGTAATCTATGGCAAGGAAACATATGTGGGGTGAGGTGTATGAGCCTCTGGTCGAAGATAAATGGCCACACAACCCCCATTTTTTATGAAAATAGCCATGAACGACCATTTTCAATAATACCGAAGGCTAACACCTACAGATTTTTGACCAAGAAATGGTCTCCACCAGAAATCCAAGTATGTGATCTATGGCAAGGAAACATATGTGGGGTGAGGTGTATGCGCCTCAGGTCGATGATCAATGGTCACACAACCCCATTTTTGTCGAAAATAGCCAGGAGCAGCAATTTTCAATGACACTGATGGCTAACACCTATGGATTTTTTACCAGAAATTGTCTCCACCAGAAATCCAAGATTGTGGTCTATGGCAAGGACACATATGTGGGGTGAGGTGTATGAGCCTTTGGTCGATGATCAATGGCCACACAACCCCCATTTTTGTCGAAAATAGCTATGAACGACCATTTTCAATAATACCGAAGGCTAACACCTACGGATTTTTGACCAAGAAATGGTCTCCACCAGAAATCCAAGAATGTGATCTATAGCAAAAAAACGGATGTGGGGTGAAGTGTACGAGCCTCTAGTGAATGATAAATGGCCACACAACCCCCATTTTTGTCGAAAATAGTGATCAACGACCATTTTCAATAATACTGAAGGCTAACACATATGGATTTTTGACCAAGAAATGGTCTCCACCAGAAATCCAAGAATGTGATCTATGGCAAGAAAACATACGTGGGGTGAGGTGTATGAGCCTCCGGTAGAAGATCAATGGCCACACAACCCCATTTGTGTCGAAAATAGCCATGAACGACCATTTACAATAATACCGAAGGCTAACAACTACGGATTTTTGACCAAGAGAAGATCTCCACCAGAAATCCAAGAATGTGATCTATGGCAAGGAAACATATGTGGGGTGAGGTGTACGAGCCTCTGATCGATGATCAATGGCCACACAACCCCCATTTTTGTCGAAAATAGCCATGAACGACCATTTTCAATACTTCCGAAGGCTAACACCTACGGATTTTTGACCAAGAAATCGTCTTCACCAGAAATCCAAGAATATGATCTATGGCAAGGAAACATATTGGGGTGAGGTGTACGAGCCTCTGGTCGATGATCAGTGGCCACACAACCCCCATTTTTTGTCGAAAATAGTGATCAACAACCATTTTCAATAATACTGAAGGCTAACACGTATGGATTTTGCCCAAGAAATGGTCTCCACCAGAAATCCAAGAGTGTGCTCTATGGCAAGGAAACGTATGTGGGGTGAGGTGTATGAGCCTCTGGTCGATGATCAATGGCCACACAACCCCCATTTTTGTCGAAAACAGCCATGAACGACCATTTTCAATAATACCGAAGGCTAACACGTACGGATTTTTGACCAAGAAATGGTCTCCACGAGAAATCCAAGATTGTGATCTATGGCAATTAAACATATGTGGGGTGAGGTGTACGAGCCTCTGGTCAATGTTAAATGGCCACACAACCCCCTTTTTGTCGAAAATAGCCATGAACGACTATTTTCAATAATACCGAAGGCTAACACCTACGGATTTTTGACCAAGAAATGGTCACCACCAGAAATCCAAGAATGTGGTCTATGGCAAGAAAACACATGTGGGTGAGGTGTATGAGCCTTTGGTCGATGATCAATTGCCACACAACCCCCATTTTTGTCGAAAGTAGCCATGAACGACCATTTTCAATAATACCGAAGGCTAACACCTACGGATTTTTGACCAAGAAATGGTCTCCACCAGAAATCCAAGAATGTGATATATGGCAAGGAAACTTATGTGGGGTGAGGTGTACGATCCTCTGGTCGATGATCAATGGCGACACAACCCCCATTTTTTGTCGAAAATAGCCACGAATGACCATTTTCAATGACACTGAAGGCTAACACCTATGAATTTTTGACCAACAAATGGTCTCCACGAGAAATCCAAGATTATGATCTATGGCAAGAAAACATATGTGGGGTGAAGTGTACGAGCCTCTGGTCGTTGATCAATGGCAACACAACCCCCATTTTTGTCGAAAATAGCCATGAACGACCATTTTCAATAATACCGAAGGCTAACACGTACGAGTTTTTGACCAAGAAATGGTCTCCACCAGAAATCCAAGAATGTGATCTATGGCAAGGAAACATATGTGGGGTGAGGTGTACGAGCCTCTGGTCGATGATCAATGGCCACACAACCCCCATTTTGTCGAAAATAGCCATGAATAACCATTTTCAAAAATACCAAAGGCTAACACGTACGGATTTTTGACCAAGAAATGGTCTCCACCAGAAATCCAAGAATGTGATCTATGGCAAGGAAACATATGTGGGGTGAGGTTTATGAGCCTCTAGTCGATGATAAATGGCCACACAACCCCCATTTTTTATGAAAATAGCCATGAGCGACCTTGAAAATAGCCATGAGCGACCATTTTCAATAATACTAGAGGCTAACACCTACGGATTTTAGACCAAGAAATGGTCTCCACCAGAAATCCAAGAATGTGATCTATGGCAAGGAAACATATGTGGGGTGAGGTGTATGAGCGTCTGGTCGATGATCAATGGCCACACAACCCCCATTTTTGTCGAAAATAGCCATGAATGACCATTTACAATAATACTGAAGGCTAACAGCTACAGATATTTGACCAAGAAATGGTCTCCACCAGAAATCCAAGAATGTGATCTATGGCAAGGAAACATATGTGGGGTGAGGTGTATGAGCCTCTGGTCGATGATCAATGGCCACACAACCCCCATTTTTATGAAAATAGCCATGAGCGACCTTGAAAATAGCCATGAGCGACCATTTTCAATAATACTAGAGGCTAACACCTACGGATTTTAGACCAAGAAATGGTCTCCACCAGAAATCCAAGAATGTGATCTATGGCAAGGAAACATATGTGGGGTGAGGTGTACGAGCCTCTGGTCGATGATCAATGGCCACACAACCCCCATTTTTGTCGAAAATAGCCATGAATGACCATTTTCAATAATACCGAAGGCTAACACGTACGAGTTTTTAACCAAGAAATGGCATGAATGACCATTTTCAATAATACTGAAGGCTAACACCTACGGATTTTTGACCAAGAAATGGTCTCCACCAGAAATCCAAGAATGTGATCTATGGCAACGAAACATATGTGGGGTGAGGTGTATGAGCCTCTGGTCGATGATCAATGGCCACACAACCCCCATTTTTGATGAAAATAGCCATGAATGACCATTTTCAATAATACCGAAGGCTAACACGTTCGAGTTTTTAACCAAGAAATGGTTTCCACCAGAAATCCAAGAATGTAATCTATGGCAAGGAAACATATGTGGGGTGAGGTTTATGAGCCTCTAGTCGATGATAAATGGCCACACAACCCCCATTTTTATGAAAATAGCCATGAGCGACATTGAAAATAGCCATGAGCGAACATTTTCAATAATACTAGAGGCTAAGACCTACGGATTTTTGACCAAGAAATGGTCTCCACCAAAAATCCAAGAATGTGATCTATGGCAAGGAAACATATGTGGGGTGAGGTGTATGAGCATCTGGTCGATAATTAATGGCCACACAACCCCCATTTTGCCGAAAATAGCCATGAATGACCATTTTCAATAATACCGAAGGCTAACACGTACGAGTTTTTAACCAAGAAATGGTTTCCACCAGAAATCCAAGAATGTAATCTATGGCAAGGAAACATATGTGGGGTGAGGTGTACGAACCTCTGGTCGATGATCAATGGCCACACAACCCACATTTTTTATGAAAATAGCCATGAGCGACCATTTTCAATAATACTAGAGGCTAAGACCTATGGATTTTTGACCAAGAAATGGTCTCCACCAGAAATCCAAGAATGTGATCTATGGCAAGGAAACATATGTGGGGTGAGGTGTATGAGCCTCTGGTCGATGATCAATGGCCACACAACCCCCATTTTTGTCGAAAATAGCCATGAATGACCATTTACAATAATACCGAAGGCTAACACCTACGGATTTTTGACCAAGAAATGGTCTCCACCAGAAATCCAAGAATGTGATCTATGGCAAGGAAACATATGTGGGGTGAGGTGTATGAGCGTCTGGTTGATGATCAATGGCCACAGAACCCCCATTTTTGTCGAAAATAGCCATGAATGACCATTTTCAATAATACCGAAGGCTAACACCTACGGATTTTTGACCAAGAAATGCTCTCCACCAGAAATCCAAGAATGTGATCTATGGCAAGGAAACATATGTGTAGTGAGGTGTATGAGCCTCTGGTCGAATATCAATGGCCACACAACCCCCATTTTTGTCGAAAATAGCCATGAACGACCATTTTCAATAATATCGAAGGCTAACACCTACGGATTTTTGACCAAGAAATGGTCTCCACCAGAAATCCAAGAATGTGATCTATGGCAAGGAAACATATGTGGGGTGAGGTGTATGAGCCTCTGGTCGACGATCAATGGCCACACAACCCCCATTTTGCCGAAAATAGCCATGAATGACCATTTTCAATAATACCGAAGGCTAACACGTACGAGTTTTTAACCAAGAAATGGTCTCCACCAGAAATCCAAGAATGTGATCTATGGCAAGGAAACATATGTGGGGTGAGGTGTATGAGCCTCTGGTCGATGATCAATGGCCACACAACCCCCATTTTTGTCGAAAATAGCCATGAACGACCATTTTCAATAATACCGAAGGCTAACTCCTACGGATTTTTGACCAAGAAATGGTCTCCACCAGAAATCCAAGAATGTGATCTATGGCAAGGAAACATATGTGGGGTGAGGTGTATGAGCCTCTAGTCGATGATCAATGGCCACACAACCCCCATTTTTGTCGAAAATAGCCATGAATGACCATTTACAATAATACCGAAGGCTAACACCTACGGATTTTTGACCAAGAAATGGTCTCCACCAGAAATCCAAGAATGTGATCTATGGCAAGGAAACATATGTGGGGTGAGGTGTATGAGCCTCTGGTCGATGATCAATGGCCACACAACCCCCATTTTTGTCGAAAATAGCCATGAACGACCATTTTCAATAATACCGAAGGCTAACACGTACGAGTTTTTCACCAAGAAATGGTTTCCACCAGAAATCCAAGAATGTAATCTATGGCAAGTAAACATATGTGGGGTGAGGTTTATGAGCCTCTAGTCGATGATAAATGGCCACACAACCCCCATTTTTTATGAAAATAGCCATGAGCGACCTTGAAAATAGCCATGAGCGACCATTTTCAATAATACTAGAGGCTAACACCTACGGATTTTAGACCAAGAAATGGTCTCCACCAGAAATCCAAGAATGTGATCTATGCAAGGAAACATATGTGGGGTGAGGTGTATGAGCGTCTGGTCGATGATCAATGGCCACACAACCCCCATTTTTGTCGAAAATAGCCATGAACGACCATTTTCAATAATACCAAAGGCTAACACCTACGGATATTTGACCAAGAAATGGTCTCAACCAGAAATCCAAGAATGTGATCTATGGCAAGGAAACATATGTGGGGTGAGGTTTATGAGCCTCTAGTCGATGATAAATGGCCACACAACCCCCATTTTTTATGAAAATAGCCATGAGCGACCTTGAAAATAGCCATGAGCGACCATTTTCAATAATACTAGAGGCTAACACCTACGGATTTTAGACCAAGAAATGGTCTCCACCAGAAATCCAAGAATGTGATCTATGGCAAGGAAACATATGTGGGGTGAGGTGTATGAGCGTCTGGTCGATGATCAATGGCCACACAACCCCCATTTTTGTCGAAAATAGCCATGAACGACCATTTTCAATAATACCGAAGGCTAACACCTACGGATTTTTGACCAAGAAATGGTCTCCACTTGAAATCCAAGAATGTGATATATGGCAAGGAAACATATGTGGGGTGAGGTGTATGAGCCTCTAGTCGATGATCAATGGCCACACAACCCCCATTTTTGTCGAAAATAGCCATGAACGACCATTTTTAAAAATACCAAAGGCTAACACGTACGGATTTTTAACCAAGAAATGGTCTCCACCAGAAATCCAAGAATGTGATCTATGGCAAGGAAACATATGTGGGGTGAGGTGTACGAGCCTCTGGTCGATGATCAATGGCCACACAACCCCCATTTTGCCGAAAATAGCCATGAATGACCATTTTCAATAATACCGAAGGCTAACACGTACGAGTTTTTAACCAAGAAATGGTTTCCACCAGAAATCCAAGAATGTAATCTATGGCAAGGAAACATATGTGGGGTGAGGTTTATGAGCCTCTAGTCGATGATAAATGGCCACACAACCCCCATTTTTTATGAAAATAGCCATGAGCGACCTTGAAAATAGCCATGAGCGACCATTTTCAATAATACTAGAGGCTAACACCTATAGATTTTAGACCAAGAAATGGTCTCCACCAGAAATCCAAGAATGTGATCTATGGCAAGGAAACATATGTGGGGTGAGGTGTATGAGCGTCTGGTCGATGATCAATGGCCACACAACCCCCATTTTTGTCGAAAATAGCCATGAACGACCATTTTCAATAATACCGAAGGCTAACACCTACTGATTTTAACCAAGAAATGGTCACCACCAGAAATCCAAGAATGTGATCTATGGCAAGGAAACATATGTGGGGTGAGGTGTATGAGCCTCTAGTCGATGATCAATGGCCACACCATTGATCATCGACCAGACGCTCATACACCTCACCCCACATATGTTTCCTTGCCATAGATCACATTCTTGGATTTCTGGTGGAGACCATTTCTTGGTTAAAAACTCGTACGTGTTAGCCTTCGGTATTATTGAAAATGGTCATTCATGGCTATTTTCGGCAAAATGGGGGTTGTGTGTCCATTGATCATCGACCAGAGGCTCGTACACCTCACCCCACATATGTTTCCTTGCCATAGATCACATTCTTGGATTTCTGGTGGAGACCATTTCTTGGTTAAAAATCCGTACGTGTTAGCCTTTGGTATTTTTGAAAATGGTCATTCATGGCTATTTTCGACAAAAATGGGGGTTGTGTGGCCATTGATCATCGACTAGAGGCTCATACACCTCACCCCACATATGTTTCCTTGCCATAGATCACATTCTTGGATTTCTGGTGGAGACCATTTCTTGGTCAAAAATCCATAGGTGTTAGCCTTCGGTATTATTGAAAATGGTCGTTCATGGCTATTTTCGACAAAAATGGGGGTTGTGTGGCCATTGATCATCGACCAGAGGCTCATACACCTCACCCTACATATGTTTCCTTGCCATAGATCACATTCTTGGATTTCTGGTGGAGACCATTTCTTGGTCGAAAATCCGTAGGTGTTAGCCTTCGGTATTATTGAAAATGGTCGTTCATGGCTATTTTCGACAAAAATGGGGGTTGTGTGGCCATTGATCATCGACCAGACGCTCATACACCTCACCCCACATATGTTTCCTTGTCATAGATCACATTCTTGGATTTCTGGTGGAAACCATTTCTTGGTCAGAAATCCGTAGGTGTTAGCCTTCGGTATTATTGAAAATAGTCGTTCATGGCAATTTTTGACAAAAATGGGGGTTGTGTGGTAATACCGAAGGCTAACTCCTACGGATTTTTGACCAAGAAATGGTCTCCACCAGAAATCCAAGAATGTGATCTATGGCTAGGAAACATATGTGGGGTGAGGTGTATGAGCCTCTGGTCGATGATCAATGGCCACACAACCCCCATTTTTTATGAAAATAGCCATGAGCGACCTTGAAAATAGTTATGAGCGACCATTTTCAATAATACTAGAGGCTAACACCTACGGATTTTTGACCAAGAAATGGTCTCCACCAGAAATCCAAGAATGTGATCTATGGGAAGGAAACATATGTGGGGTGAGGTGTATGAGCCTCTGGTCGATGATAAATGGAAATGGGGGTTGTGTGGCCATTGATCATCGACCAGAGGCTCATACCACACAACCCCCATTTTCCCGAAAATAGCCATGAACGACCATTTTCAATAATACCGAAGGCTAACACCTACGGATTTTTGACCAAGAAATGGTCTCCACCAGAAATCCAAGAATGTGATCTATGGCAAGGAAACATATGTGGGGTGAGGTGTATGAGCCTCTAGTCGATGATCAATGGCCACACAACCCCCATTTTTGTCGAAAATAGCCATGAATGACCATTTTCAAAAATACCAAAGGCTAACACGTACAGATTTTTGACCAAGAAATGGTCTCCACCAGAAATCCAAGAATGTGATCTATGGCAAGGAAACATATGTGGGGTGAGGTGTACGAGCCTCTGGTCGATGATCAATGGCCACACAACCCCCATTTTGCCGAAAATAGCCATGAACGACCATTTTCAATAATACCGAAGGCTAACACGTACGAGTTTTTGACCAAGAAATGGTTTCCACCAGAAATCCAAGAATGTAATCTATGGCAAGGAAACATATGTGGGGTGAGGTTTATGAGCCTCTGGTCGACGATCAATGGCCACACAACCCCCATTTTTTTATGAAAATAGCCATGAGCGACCATTTTCAATAATATTAGAGGCTAAGACCTACGGATTTTTGACCAAGAAATGGTCTCCACCAGAAATCCTAGAATGTGATCTATGGCAAGGAAACATATGTGGGGTGAGGTGTATGAGCCTCTAGTCGATGATAAATGGCCACACTACCCCCATTTTTTATGAAAATAGCCATGAGCGACCTTGAAAATAGCCATGAGCGACCATTTTCAATAATACTAGAGGCTAACACCTACAGATTTTAGACCAAGAAATGGTCTCCACCAGAAATCCAAGAATGTGATCTATGGCAAGGAAACATATGTGGGGTGAGGTGTATGAGCCTCTAGTCGATGATAAATGGCCACACAACCCCCATTTTTTATGAAAATAGCCATGAGCGACCTTGAAAATAGCCATGAGCGACCATTTTCAATAATACTAGAGGCTAACACCTACGGATTTTAGACCAAGAAATGGTCTCCACCAGAATTCCAAGAATGTGATCTATGGTAAGGAAACATATGTGGGGTGAGGTGTACGAGCCTCTTGTCGATGATCAATGGCCACACAACCCCCATTTTTATGAAAATAGCCATGAGCGACCATTTTCAATAATACTAGAGGCTAACACCTACGGATTTTAGACCAAGAAATGGTCTCCACCAGAAATCCAAGAATGTGATCTATGGCAAGGAAACATATGTGGGGTGAGGTGTATGAGCGTCTGGTCGATGATCAATGGCCACACAACCCCCATTTTGCCGAAAATAGCCATGAACGTCCATTTTCAATAATACCGAAGGCTAACACGTACGAGTTTTTGACCAAGAAATGGTCTCCACCAGAAAACCAAGAATGTGATCTATGGCAAGGAAACATATGTGGGGTGAGGTGTATGAGCCTCTGGTCGACGATCAATGGCCACACAACCCCCATTTTTGTCGAAAATGGCCATGAATGACCATTTACAATAATACCAAAGGCTAACACCTACGGATTTTTGACCAAGAAATGGTCTCCACCAGAAATTCATGAATGTGATCTATGGCAAGGAAACATATGTGGGGTGAGGTGTATGAGCCTCTGGTCGATGATCAATGGCCACACAACCCCCATTTTTGTCGAAAATAGCCATGAACGACCATTTTCAATAATATCGAAGGCTAACACCTACGGATTTTTGACCAAGAAATGGTCTCCACTAGAAATCCAAGAATGTGATCTATGGCAAGGAAACATATGTGGGGTGAGGTGTATGAGCCCTTGGTCGATGATCAATGGCCACACAACCCCCATTTTTGTCGAAAATAGCCATGAACGACCATTTTCAATAATACCGAAGGCTAACACGTATGGATTTTCGACCAAGAAATGGTCTCCACCAGAAATCCGATAATGTGATCTATGGCAAGGAAACATATGTGAGGTGAGGTGTACGAGCCTCTGGTCGA
The DNA here is from genome assembly GCF_902167145.1 of Zea mays. Taxonomy (NCBI): domain Eukaryota; kingdom Viridiplantae; phylum Streptophyta; class Magnoliopsida; order Poales; family Poaceae; genus Zea; species Zea mays. The sequence continues at coordinate 7,625 of NW_023367005.1, read as the reverse complement.
TGATCAATGGCCACACAATCCCCATTTTTGTCAAAAATAGCCATGAACGACCATTTTCAATAATACCGAAGGCTAACACCTACGGATTTTTGACCAAGAAATGGTCTCCACCATAAATCCAAGAATGTGATCTATGGCAAGGAAACATATGTGCAGTGAGGTGTATGAGCCTCTGGTCGATGATCAATGGCCACACAACCCCCATTTTGTCAAAAATAGCCATGAACGACCATTAGCCTTTGGTATTTTTGAAAATGGTCGTTCATGGCTATTTTCGACAAAAATGGGGGTTGTGTGGCCATTGATCATCAACTAGAGGCTCATACACCTCACCCCACATATGTTTCCTTGCCATAGATCACATTCTTGGATTTCTGGTGAGACCATTTCTTGGTCAAAAATCCGTAGGTGTTAGCCTTCGGTATTATTGAAAATGGTCGTTCATGGCTATTTTCGACAAAAAATGGGGGTTGTGTGGCCATTGATCATCGACCAGACGCTCATACACCTCACCCCACATATGTTTCCTTGCCATAGATCACATTCTTGGATTTCTGGTGGAGACCATTTCTTGGTTAAAAACTCGTACGTGTTAGCCTTCGGTATTATTGAAAATGGTCGTTCATGGCTATTTTCGACAAAAATTAGGGTTGTGTGGCCATTGATCGTCGACCAGAGGCTCATACACCTCACCCCACATATGTTTCCTTGCCATAGATCACATTCTTGGATTTCTGGTGGAGACCATTTCTTGGTCAAAAATCCGTAGGTGTTAGCCTTCGATATTATTGAAAATGGTCGTTCATGGCTATTTTCGACAAAAATGGGGGTTGTGTGGCCATTGATCATCGACCAGAGGCTCATACACCTCACCCCACATATGTTTCCTTGCCATAGATCACATTCTTGGATTTCTGGTGGAGACCATTTCTTGGTCAAAAATCCGTAGGTGTTAGCCTTCGGTATTATTGAAAATGGTCGTTCATGGCTATTTTCGACAAAAAATGGGGGTTGTGTGGCCATTGATCATCGACCAGACGCTCATACACCTCACCCCACATATGTTTCCTTGCCATAGATCACATTCTTGGATTTCTGGTGGAGACCATTTCTTGGTTAAAAACTCGTACGTGTTAGCCTTCGGTATTATTGAAAATGGTCGTTCATGGCTATTTTCGACAAAAATTAGGGTTGTGTGGCCATTGATCGTCGACCAGAGGCTCATACACCTCACCCCACATATGTTTCCTTGCCATAGATCACATTCTTGGATTTCTGGTGGAGACCATTTCTTGGTCAAAAATCCGTAGGTGTTAGCCTTCGATATTATTGAAAATGGTCGTTCATGGCTATTTTCGACAAAAATGGGGGTTGTGTGGCCATTGATCATCGACCAGAGGCTCATACACCTCACCCCACATATGTTTCCTTGCCATAGATCACATTCTTGGATTTCTGGTGGAGACCATTTCTTGGTCAAAAATCCGTAGGTGTTAGCCTTCGGTATTATTGAAAATGGTCGTTCATGGCTATTTTCGACAAAAATGGGGGTTGTGTGGCCATTGATCATCGACCAGACGCTCATACACCTCACCCCACATATGTTTCCTTGCCATAGATCACATTCTTGGATTTCTGGTGGAGACCATTTCTTGGTCTAAAATCTGTAGGTGTTAGCCTCTAGTATTATTGAAAATGGTCGCTCATGGCTATTTTCAAGGTCGCTCATGGCTATTTTCATAAAAAATGGGGGTTGTGTGGCCATTTATCATCGACTAGAGGCTCATAAACCTCACCCCACATATGTTTCCTTGCCATAGATTACATTCTTGGATTTCTGGTGGAAACCATTTCTTGGTTAAAAACTCGTACGTGTTAGCCTTCGGTATTATTGAAAATGGTCATTCATGGCTATTGATCGTCGACCAGAGGCTCATACACCTCACCCCACATATGTTTCCTTGTCGTAGATCACATTCTTGGATTTCTGGTGGAGACCATTTCTTGGTCAAAAATCCGTAGGTGTTAGCCTTCGATATTATTGAAAATGGTCGTTCATGGCTATTTTCGACAAAAATTTGGATTGTGTGGCCATTGATCATCGACCAGAGGCTCATACACCTCACCCCACATATGTTTCCTTGCCATAGATCACATTCTTGGATTTCTGTGGAGACCATTTCTTGGTCAAAAATCCGTAGGTGTTAGCCTTCGATATTATTGAAAATGGTCGTTCATGGCTATTTTCGACAAAAATGGGGGTTGTGTGGCCATTGATCATCGACCAGAGGCTCATACACCTCACCCCACATATGTTTCCTTGCCATAGATCACATTCTTGGATTTCTGGTGGAGACCATTTCTTGGTCAAAAATCCGTAGGTGTTAGCCTTCGGTATTATTGAAAATGGTCGTTCATGGCTATTTTCGACAAAAAATGGGGGTTGTGTGGCCATTGATCATCGACCAGACGCTCATACACCTCACCCCACATATGTTTCCTTGCCATAGATCACATTCTTGGATTTCTGGTGGAGACCATTTCTTGGTTAAAAACTCATACGTGTTAGCCTTCGGTATTATTGAAAATGGTCGTTCATGGCTATTTTCGACAAAAATTAGGGTTGTGTGGCCATTGATCGTCGACCAGAGGCTCATACACCTCACCCCACATATGTTTCCTTGCCATAGATCACATTCTTGGATTTCTGGTGGAGACCATTTCTTGGTCAAAAATCCGTAGGTGTTAGCCTTCGATATTATTGAAAATGGTCGTTCATGGCTATTTTCGACAAAAATGGGGGTTGTGTGGCCATTGATCATCGACCAGAGGCTCATACACCTCACCCCACATATGTTTCCTTGCCATAGATCACATTCTTGGATTTCTGATGGAGACCATTTCTTGGTCAAAAATCCGTAGGTGTTAGCCTTCGGTATTATTGAAAATGGTCGTTCATGGCTATTTTCGACAAAAATGGGGGTTGTGTGGCCATTGATCATCGACCAGACGCTCATACACCTCACCCCACATATGTTTCCTTGCCATAGATCACATTCTTGGATTTCTGGTGGAGACCATTTCTTGGTCTAAAATCCGTAGGTGTTAGCCTCTAGTATTATTGAAAATGGTCGCTCATGGCTATTTTCAAGGTCGCTCATGGCTATTTTCATAAAAAATGGGGGTTGTGTGGCCATTTATCATCGACTAGAGGCTCATAAACCTCACCCCACATATGTTTCCTTGCCATAGATTACATTCTTGGATTTCTGGTGGAAACCATTTCTTGGTTAAAAACTCGTACGTGTTAGCCTTCGGTATTATTGAAAATGGTCATTCATGGCTATTGATCGTCGACCAGAGGCTCATACACCTCACCCCACATATGTTTCCTTGTCGTAGATCACATTCTTGGATTTCTGGTGGAGACCATTTCTTGGTCAAAAATCCGTAGGTGTTAGCCTTCGATATTATTGAAAATGGTCGTTCATGGCTATTTTCGACAAAAATTTGGGTTGTGTGGCCATTGATCATCGACCAGAGGCTCATACACCTCACCCCACATATGTTTCCTTGCCATAGATCACATTCTTGGATTTCTGGTGGAAACCATTTCTTGGTCAAAAATCCGTAGGTGTTAGCCTTCGGTATTATTGAAAATGGTCGTTCATGGCTATTTTCGGCAAAATGGGGGTTGTGTGGCCATTGATCATCGACCAGAGGCTCGTACACCTCACCCCACATATGTTTCCTTGCCATAGATCACATTCTTGGATTTCTGGTGGAGACCATTTCTTGGTCAAAAATCCGTAGGTGTTAGCCTTCGGTATTATTGAAAATGGTCATTCATGACTATTTTCGACAAAAATGGGGGTTGTGTGGCCATCGATCATCGACCAGAGGCTCATACACCTCACCCCACATATGTTTCCTTGCCATAGATCACATTCTTGGATTTCTGGTGGAGACCATTTCTTGGTCAAAAATCCGTAGGTGTTAGCCTTCGATATTATTGAAAATGGTCGTTCATGGCTATTTTTGACAAAAATGGGGGTTGTGTGGCCATTGATCATCGACCAGAGGCTCATACACCTCACCCCACATATGTTTCCTTGCCATAGATTACATTCTTGGATTTCTGGTGGAGACCATTTCTTGGTCTAAAATCCGTAGGTGTTAGCCTCTAGTATTATTGAAAATGGTCGCTCATGGCTATTTTCATAAAAAATGGGGGTTGTGTGGCCATTGATCATCGACCAGAGGCTCGTACACCTCACCCCACATATGTTTCCTTGCCATAGATTACATTCTTGGATTTCTGGTGGAAACCATTTCTTGGTTAAAAACTCGTACGTGTTAGCCTTCGGTATTATTGAAAATGGTCATTCATGGCTATTTTCGGCAAAATGGGGGTTGTGTGGCCATTGATCATCGACCAGAGGCTCATACACCTCACCCCACATATGTTTCCTTGCCATAGATCACATTCTTGGATTTATGGTGGAGACCATTTCTTGGTCAAAAATCCGTAGGTCTTAGCCTCTAGTATTATTGAAAATGGTCGCTCATGGCAATTTTCATAAACAATGGGGGTTGTGTGGCCATTTATCATCGACTAGAGGCTCATAAACCTCACCCCACATATGTTTCCTTGCCATAGATCACATTCTTGGATTTCTGGTGGAGACCATTTCTTGGTTAAAAACTCGTACGTGTTAGCCTTCGGTATTATTGAAAATGGTCGTTCATGGCTATTTTCGACAAAAATTAGGGTTCTGTGGCCATTGATCGTCGACCAGAGGCTCATACACCTCACCCCACATATGTTTCCTTGCCATAGATCACATTCTTGGATTTCTGGTGGAGACCATTTCTTGGTCAAAAATCCGTAGGTGTTAGCCTTCGATATTATTGAAAATGGTCGTTCATGCCTATTTTCGACAAAAATGGGGGTTGTGTGGCCATTGATCATCGACCAGAGGCTCATACACCTCACCCCACATATGTTTCCTTGCCATAGATCACATTCTTGGATTTCTGGTGGAGACCATTTCTTGGTCAAAAATCCGTAGGTGTTAGCCTTCGGTATTATTGAAAATGGTCGTTCATGGCTATTTTCGACAAAAATGGGGGTTGTGTGGCCATTGATCATCGACCAGACGCTCATACACCTCACCCCACATATGTTTCCTTGCCATAGATCACATTCTTGGATTTCTGGTGGAGACCATTTCTTGGTCTAAAATCCGTAGGTGTTAGCCTCTAGTATTATTGAAAATGGTCGCTCATGGCTATTTTCAAGGTCGCTCATGGCTATTTTCATAAAAAATGGGGGTTGTGTGGCCATTTATCATCGACTAGAGGCTCATAAACCTCACCCCACATATGTTTCCTTGCCATAGATTACATTCTTGGATTTCTGGTGGAAACCATTTCATGGTTAAAAACTCGTACGTGTTAGCCTTCGGTATTATTGAAAATGGTCATTCATGGCTATTTTCGGCAAAATGGGGGTTGTGTGGCCATTGATCGTCGACCAGAGGCTCATACACCTCACCCCACATATGTTTCCTTGTCGTAGATCACATTCTTGGATTTCTGGTGGAGACCATTTCTTGGTCAAAAATCCGTAGGTGTTAGCCTTCGATATTATTGAAAATGGTCGTTCATGGCTATTTTCGACAAAAATGGGGGTTGTGTGGCCATTGATCATCGACCAGAGGCTCATACACCTCACCCCACATATGTTTCCTTGCCATAGATTACATTCTTGGATTTCTGGTGGAGACCATTTCTTGGTCTAAAATCCGTAGGTGTTAGCCTCTAGTATTATCGAAAATGGTCGCTCATGGCTATTTTCATAAAAAATGGGGGTTGTGTGGCCATTGATCATCGACCAGAGGCTCGTACACCTCACCCCACATATGTTTCCATGCCATAGATTACATTCTTGGATTTCTGGTGGAAACCATTTCTTGGTTAAAAACTCGTACGTGTTAGCCTTCGGTATTATTGAAAATGGTCATTCATGGCTATTTTCGGCAAAATGGGGGTTGTGTGGCCATTGATCATCGACCAGAGGCTCATACACCTCACCCCACATATGTTTCCTTTCCATAGATCACATTCTTGGATTTCTGGTGGAGACCATTTCTTGGTCAAAAATCCGTAGGTCTTAGCCTCTAGTATTATTGAAAATGGTCGCTCCTGGCTATTTTCATAAAAAATGGGGGTTGTGTGGCCATTTATCATCGACTAGAGGCTCATAAACCTCACCCCACATATGTTTCCTTGCCATAGATCACATTCTTGGATTTCTGGTGGAGACCATTTCTTGGTTAAAAACTCGTACGTGTTAGCCTTCGGTATTATTGAAAATGGTCGTTCATGGCTATTTTCGGCAAAATGGGGGTTGTGTGGCCATTGATCATCGACCAGAGGCTCGTACACCTCACCCCACATATGTTTCCTTGCCATAGATCACATTCTTGGATTTCTGGTGGAGACCATTTCTTGGTAAAAAATCCGTACGTGTTAGCCTTTGGTATTTTTGAAAATGGTCATTCATGGCTATTTTCGACAAAAATGGGGGTTGTGTGGCCATTGATCATCGACTAGAGGCTCATACACCTCACCCCACATATGTTTCCTTGCCATAGATCACATTCTTGGATTTCTTGTGGAGACCATTTCTTGGTCAAAAATCTGTAGGTGTTAGCCTTCGTTATTATTGAAAATGGTCGTTCATGGCTATTTTCGACAAAAATGGGGGTTGTGTGGCCATTGATCATCGACCAGAGGCTCATACACCTCACCCCACATATGTTTCCTTGTCGTAGATCACATTCTTGGATTTCTGGTGGAGACCATTTCTTGGTCAAAAATCCGTAGGTGTTAGCCTCTAGTATTATTGAAAATGGTCGCTCATGGCTATTTTCAAGGTCGCTCATGGCTATTTTCATAAAAAATGGGTGTTGTGTGGCCATTTATCATCGATTAGAGGCTCATAAACCTCACCCCACATATGTTTCCTTGTCGTAGATCACATTCTTGGATTTCAGGTGGAGACCATTTCTTGGTCAAAAATCCGTAGGTCTTAGCCTCTAGTATTATTGAAAATGGTCGCTCATGGCTATTTTCAAGGTCGCTCATGGCTATTTTCATAAAAAATGGGGGTTGTGTGGCCATTGATCGTCGACCAGAGGCTCATACACCTCACCCCACATATGTTTCCTTGCCATAGATCACATTCTTGGATTTCTGGTGGAGACCATTTTTGGTTAAAAATCCGTACGTGTTAGCCTTTGGTATTTTTGAAAATGGTCATTCATGGGTATTTTCATAAAAATGGGGGTTGTGTGGCCATTGATCATCGACCAGAGGCTCATACACCTCACCCCACATATGTTTCCTTGTCGTAGATCACATTCTTGGATTTCTGGTGGAGACCATTTATTGGTCAAAAATCCGTAGGTGTTAGCCTTCGATATTATTGAAAATGGTCGTTCATGGCTATTTTCGACAAAAATGGGGGTTGTGTGGCCATTGATCATCGACCAGAGGCTCATACACCTCACCCCACATATGTTTCCTTGCCATAGATCACATTCTTGGATTTCTGGTGG
>NW_023367003.1:0-173911 GCF_902167145.1 Zea mays | reverse complement strand
ACAGAAACGGAGAAGAAACGGAGATGGAAGGAAAATATCACCCGCAATAGTTCTTGTATCTATGGGAAAGTGTTTTTCGTAGCGGAGACGTGACAGACGGGACCGGGATGGGTGCTATCTCTGCCCCTGGCGGCATCAGTATGAGCGTGGACGAGACGTGACGGCAGGACGCTAGTAGTACCGGCACAGGCGAAGAGCTAGTGGCTAGCGCCGGTTTCACTTGGGGCGTGTTTGCCGCCATGGCCCAGCAGCCTGGCTGCGCTCACGGGCTGCAGCTCTTTGTTTGCGTCGCCTGGCTGGCTCGTAGAGCCAGGCTGTGCGCGTGCAAATGAGCCTCTCAGTTGGCTCCACAGAAACGAGCTCAGGTCCGTTTCCTGGGAGCCTGGCTGCTCGTGGCGCAAGGATCCGCGTTTAGGTAATTTTGGTTTTCTAGTTCTGGCTGCATATTGGGTGACAAACACCAGCTCGTCTGAGCCAGCTCATATGGTACAAGTGCGCAAACAAAGTGAGTTGCAGTAGCCGGGACAGGCTAGCCTCAGCCTGGTCCAATTGAACGGGCCGAGCTGGTCAGGGACAGGGTCACAAACACCCCTTTGTATCTCTCGGGGGTTTCTCCCGGAAGAACGAAGCCGCTTATTTTTACTGAAGGTGCTTGCTTTTGAGGGTGGTTTGTTTTGCTTGTTGTTTTTTGTTTTGGTGATAAAGCGCTTTGTTTATTTATTTTATTTACTGGCTTAACGCTCCACCGCCGCTGTTGCTGGAGAACAAAGCAGCGAGCAACTGAGCAGCATGAGCTGTGCTGTCACTCTGTCGCTGCACGTTCTCATTTGGCAGTAGTACATTGGAGCTTGTACAGGTAGCGTCGTACCAGCTCCCAGCAGCAGGAGATCTGATGGCGAACGTCTTTGTGTGCTATTAAAGGAGTGAGGTGTGCCGTAGCACCTAACTCATGCGGACCACCGTAACCCCTCCCTTTTTTTTGGTTGGAACATCATCATCGGCGACGAGTACACCGGCCGCCCGGGAGTCCACTACAGCGCCGGAACTGGTCGCATGCACCTGTTCGTTTCGGATCCGTTCACAAAAAGAGGAGAGAGAGAGAGAAGAGACACGGCTGTCTGTCAATCGATCAGGTATACATACATACATGTGGAGAAGCAGAGAGCAGCGTGGACGACTGTTCAACCCGCGTGTCTTATCCGCCATCCGGAGATGGAGTGGAGATACCTACTACTACACGGCCACACTTGTCGGCCGACGGGCGGTCGTTTCGGCCTAGCACCGCGGGAACGTATAATGCGCGCCGGCCCGGGCCACCGGTCTTGCGGTTGGGCGTTAGGCTGTGCGCAGCGGTCACCGCTAGCAACCCCCTACTGCCGCAGCGGTGCCCCTACAGCGCCCCCTAGCGTCGGCACCCTTCTCTCTCCTCAGATCTAGCGGTCACTGTTATCACACAAACACTGTGTTGTGGGTCATGAGTAATTGTTGTAGATAAAAAATTGATAGTTGATATAGAAAATGATATTTTATAGTTGTAGTGAGGTATAGGGGAGTATTTAGGGGGAACCGCTGCGGGAGATGAAAAAATATGGGAGAAAATAGGGGGAAAAAGTAATATAGGAGAAAAACTTTAGAGGTAACGGTTGCGGATAGCCTTAGCGCGCGCCTTGTCGCCGCCCCTAGCCCCCTACCGCGCCCCTTGCTCCATTTACGCTTCTTTACCTGCCGGCTGCTGCGGTAGCTGTGGATGCATGGAGCGCTGCCCGGGTGCCGTACCCTGCTGCTCTCGGCTCGGTGCGCGGGGAGACGAGACGAGCACGTGCCAGGTCAGTGACGGACACCGTGGCCGACAGGGTTACGGGAAAGGAAGGAAAGGTTGGGCTGTGCGCCTTCCACAGATGAATAAACCCCGGCCTCCTGCCCCTGGGTTGGGCCGCGAATGGACGGGCCTATTTCGTTCGGCGATGACACAATGGAACTCTTCAATCAATCAATGGCATATAATAATAATAATAGTAATAATAATAATAATAATAACAAATATATTTCAATGGCGTTGATTCGTTGAAGGAATCTCCTTTTTGCGAAGGGCTGCATCCGTTAACCTGGAACTGATTCCGGCCCAGCTCAACCAAACTCTAAACTAGTAGTAGATGCAACGTACGTATGTGAAAGAGGAGGAGAAAGGGAAAGGAGGCCGGCCACTACGCACGGAGGATTTGGTTCTTTTATTAATCCCCTCCTTTCGAGTGCCATCACTCAGCTCGGGCTGTGGCCATATCACGATGGAATGGAATGAACGAGAACAAGGAACGCCGAAAGAAAAAGCGTGTCCACATACTCCTCCATTCACCGCCTCTGCCGCTCACACGTCTACACCTGACGAAGTGAACGCGGCACACAGATTTGGCTTTGCTGAAGAATCCGGCTCCTTTCATTTGTTAGAAGGATCCCAGATCTAGATGCAGCAGCGCGATCTGAAACCGTGTTGTCGGCCAGCCAAGCTGCGGAGTACTTAGTATTTGTTTAGTCAAATTTGACGGTGGAAACCGAAGCTGCCATTGCCAGTACCGCTGCTGCTAGAGGCTATCTGCTGCCTGCCGACTGCCGGGCCTACCTGGTCAAACTTCGCGAGCAGGGGGAAGAAGACGAAGCCGCGCCCGTGCGCCGAGCCTGGGGTGTGGGGTCGCGTCGCATCGCGTCCGCCCTTCGCCGCAGCCGTCGGTCCGGGTCCGGCCCTCCCTAGCGCGGCGATGGATACGGAGGCGGTCCCGGCGCTGGCGGTGGTGACGCGCGGTTCTGCGCGGCTGGGCGCGGCCACGCTGGCCGTGGCCAAGGCGCTGAGCATGTCCGGCAGCGACTTCGCCGTCACGGACGCGGCCACGGGCGCGCCCGTGCTGCGCGTCGACGGCGTGCTCTTCAGCCTGCGCCGGCGCTGCGTGCTCGTCGACGCCGACCGCCGCCCCGTCCTCACCGTCCAAGAATCGGTTCGGTTCCTTCGCCTCTCGCTCGCTCGCTCGATCTGTCCTGTCGGGGCTTATAGCTCCTCACCGCGCGCTGCTCTTGGACGGCGATGGGAACGCAGGCGCTGATGCTGAACACGCGGTGGAAGGTGTTCCGGGGCGACAGCACCCGCCGGCGGGACCTCATGTTCAGCGTCGTGAAGCCGTCCGTGATCCAGCTGCGGGGCCCCACCAAGGTCAGCGTCTTCCTCGCCAGCAACGACGCCGAGCAGGCCTGCGACTTCAGGATCACCGGCAGCTACCACGACGGCGCCTGCGCCGTCTCCCTCGGCGACTCCGACACCGTCATCGCCAAGGCAAGTGCGCTCTCGGCTCTCCCTCCTCCTACCCACCCGTTCTTGGACTGACACGTATTGTTTGTTGGTTCGGTTGGCGTTGCAGATCGACCCGCGGTTCAGCGTGGTCAGCGCGCTGCTGGGGAAGAACTCGTACAGCGTCACCGTCAACCCGGGGATCGACTACGCCTTCGTCGTCGCGCTCGTCGTCATCCTCGACGAGATGCATTACCAGCGATGACACGCACGCTTCAGTTTGGTTCCAAGCCGCGCGCCTTTCCCTTCTGCTGTTGCGTGGAATCAACGCTCGCCCCGTTCTCCAATGTTTGTCGCCCGATAGTTCATAGAGAGATACGAGGATCTAGCCTTCCTAGGCACTTGGCAGTTCCATCTGGCCGTGTACTCTACGCGGACTCTATATGTTAAATACCTATGCTATTTATTGTACACTTAAATATTCTACGTATTTTAGTTTTATTTAATTTATTGTCCAAAGTATAAAAATACAAAAGAGAGAAAGTCTCTGTATGAGTGTCCTTTATATTTAGACGAACGTTTTATAAGACACAGTTTGAGCGTTTGAGATGAAGATTTTTTTTAATATATACTCTCCACATTCTTTTTATTTGTCATCGTTTAATTTAAAAATAAACTAGCGGACGATAAATACTTAAGAGCTGATATAAATACTTAAGAGTTGAGGTAGTGCAATTTATAAAACATCTGACATGTACCCATTTTCATCCTAAACATGGGCACCACTAAATGCACTTTTTTACATGTCTAGCTTACGGAAACTGTCTTTAGACTGGTGACCACCTACGGACTCAATGGTTGCCAAACTGACGTGTATGCCCGTTATGCAAGACGACTGACGAGAAAAATGTTTGTCCTTATTGCAGTGGCGGAGACAGAGGAGATGGGAGGTGATTGACGAAGTGGGGAGTTTGGGGGTTGCGGGTTGGGGGACGAATCCTATTGCCCAATATCATATTATCATCTTAACCTGCAGATAACGTTATTTGTATGATGAGCTTAATGTCCATATACAGTAGTAACTCAATAACTAGTAGTCTAGTAAGCGCGGCAAACAAGACTCTCGTAATCAGGTTCAAACGAGCGAGGCTGCTTGGCGCCGTTGCGGCCTCTTGACGCCGAGCGCGGCGAGCAGCGCCCTCACGAGGCCAACCGCCGCGTGGCACGACGCCCTCGGCCGGCACCTCCTTCCCCTCTTCAGCTGGGACGAGGATTGGTACGACGGCGGCGGCGATATTGGCGGGAGCTGACGACGAGCCGCCGTCGTCTCGGCGGGCGCGGGCGACACGGCAGCCGTGGCGCCGCCGCTCTTGGGCGTGCCGGGCTTGGACTCCCACAGGAACGGCACGGCCCGGGGCCGCAGGCTGTAGTAGACGCGGAACGATGCGGCCGCCAGGCTCGACCGCTCCGTCACCGCCTCGCCGGCGACGCTGCTGCCGGCTCTCCTGGTGGAGATCGGCCGCAGAGCGGCTGCTGCTTGGGATCCATGAGCAAAAGCGGTAGCTTTATTTTCGGCGGCGGCGGCGGCTGGATATTCACTGGAAACAACGTGGTGATTCTGATTCCCCCGAAATAAAACCACCCGAATTGAAGCCGAGCATCACGCTTTGCAGTGCCCAGAATGCGCAGAGCTAGCTAGCACTCAGCGGCGCAGGAGCAAGCAAGCGAAGCTGAGGACTTGATATATACTCCTGCAGTGAAGCTTTTGACTTGTGCTAGCTAGGCTAGCTGGATCGGTACGAAGCTGCTGCTGGCCTCGCTACTCGCTAGAGGCAGGTGGCAGGAACATGAGGCTACAGAGACCGTGAGTTGGAAGCTAGCTAGCTACTAGTTCCGATTCGATTATTTGATTAATTGGTCGAGAATCCTGCCGTGCGTACTGGCTGTCTTGAATAATGATCATTAAGCAGCTGATATATGACGCATTATTGAAATTGGTTTCGTTCAAGAGGACATGGGAACTGGGATGCAGTATTCCCTGTAGAAATGCACATTGCCCTGCGTACTTGCACAGTACAGGCACAGCTGATGCGCATTGTCCAGGGCTCGATTTGAAGTATGCGTACTTCTTTTCTTCTCCATGAACCATGATGGTGTTTCGTTTACGTAGTTGTTGGAAGTTAGTAACAAAGTAACGCGTTTGATGACGTGAGGTATTGAAAGGTAATGCAGGACCCACTATACCGAGACCAGGGGTCCCAAGCCCCGAAGACTTCTGTTGGCCCTAGCTAGAGGAGTTTGATGGCATGAGGCCTCACATCAGGACACCCTAAACTATGTTGCGCTAAGACTTATGAAGTCAAAGAAACAGCTCATCGAACCCTAAGGTGATATAAGTCTATCTCCAACAATCTATCTATCTCTATAGTTATATTCAAACTTTACTCTGCAAACAGTGTCTCCAACGGCTCTCTCCGTGGGGCAGAGGCCAGCCACCAATGGCTAGTTATTGAGGGGAAGCTAGGTATTGATGCTCACTAGTATTTGAACTTGTAATCTTTTCCTTCTTTGCGTTCATCAATCGATGAGTAGCAACATAAAGTAGGATATTTCACACATTGTCTCATGAAACTCTTTAGTTACTCGTATGCCAACTCTCAGTTGTGTTCAGGTTCAACACAATCATCCACCTTCGCCGTGCTCTCTCCTAATTTGTTCTCATACTGTTTATATCTCGTCATTGTTACACAATGTCAGTTGTTGGTCACCTTTTGACTCCTGAAGGATATAAAAAAGAAGGCAACACAAATGAATAAACCACAAGCTTCTCCCTTTCATTAACTCTTCTTCATGTTGCCTTGTTTTTTATATCATTCAGGAGTTAAAAGCGAGTGACCAACAACAGTTATCAAGGCTTCAAAGTTCATGATCTGCCTTTTATAAAATGCACAAAAGTTAACAAGGACCAATATCTTTTTACCTTTTACACTCCCTTACGGGAGAAGCCATTGTAAGACCCCCTCCTTGTTCAATAAAAGGAGGGGTCGACCTCATGGGAGTAAGACACATAGACACGAAGAGAACAACACGGAGAGACTTAGGAACTTTCCCCACACTCGCTCGTTTGTAACCTCCTACTACAAACAATCAGGTGCTAGTAGCACAAGCCACCGAAGACTGGAGTAGAGACATTCATCCCAGACCAGTATAACCCTTGCCCTCCACTTAGCACACCATCTAGGTCTAAAACACGCATACACAAATTTACTCGGTGGTGCTAGTTCAAAACACCGACAACCAGCTACCAAGTATTGGATATCGAACAACACAAGGAGGTATGGCGACTGCTTGGAGATAGGAAATGTCTAACACCGTGCCTCTACTAGGGTAGGGACCTAGTACGACTTCAAAACAATATAAGAACAACAGGTTATTTAGGTCTTAATAGGTGAAATCTGAGTTTGTGTAACCTCTCTTCTCTCTTGCACTATATAAAAGAGGGGGTGTGCTGCATTAGGGTGATCCCCACCTAGAACATTAATTCAATTCGGTCTGATCCAAAGTGGTTCTATTTAGAGATAATAAGCTTAATATGACACACTATTCATCTAGAAGGTAGACATAAAAAGAGGAATTAAGATCATTAGGCTAGATCTCCAGGCATAGCCAGGAGGCGAGGGGAATCTATTTATTGATACTAATTGATATTTGGGCTTGTGACTGTTGATGTTTCGAACCACTACCGATGAGTGAATTTGTGTGTGTGCGTTCTGAATTCATATGGTGTGCTCAGTGGGCACAAAATTTATACTGGTTCGGACAGAATGTCTATACTTCCAATCTTCGGTGGCTCATGATAACGATACCTTATTGCTGATTGCTCGTACTAGGGGTTACAAGCGGGCGAGAGAGGGAAGGATCCCAAGACTCTGTGCGATGTTAGTGGCTAAGTCGTCGAGTATTGTTGTCTCTTTCGTCTCTTCCCTAGATTGGGCTGGCCCTCCCCTTTTATAGTATAAGGAGGGGTCGGTTACGAGTGGCTTCTTGTGAAAAGACCGCTGCGTCGTGGTAAAGTGAGGTATTCTACCCTCGGTAGAAGTCTGCCTATCGGTATTCACCCTCGTCGTCTGAGATCTCTGGTTGTGCTCCTTTAAGTCAGTTGGGTAGACACGTATGGACGACTAGAGACCCAAGCGTCAACATTACTCCTCCAGCGCCACGCCGACCCTGGGCCTTGGCACTCCTCGATGTGTTGTGGGCTTCGTAGAGCGTCAGGGGACTCAGGCCTAGGGCTCAGTAGGCCATGAGTGAGACGTAGATCTATGATTCATAGATCATAAGTGGGGCTCTAGCCTGGGTGTGCAGGGAGTGGAGGACCGACCATCTGCCGTGGCTCCACCCCAAGAGTATTTAATGCAGTCAATCATTAATGACAGGGTATAGTCCGTGGGTCAGGTGCGGAATCTACTCGAGTGTCCTCCTTACGGTTCGCTTGACCCCTCCCTCCTTCTAGCTCCGCCTCGCCCGGCTCTCGGGCTCGATTTCCTAGGGTCATTCAGGGGGTCCTTCTGGGACAGACTCTTCCTCCGTCTCCCCTCTAACTCATGGGCCCTATGAATCCAGGGATCTAATGACCGACAGTGACCTTTTTCCTTTTTTTATGTTTGTCATGAGCTCATGAGTAGCAATAGGAAGTAGAATATTTGACACACTATATTCTACACTGTTAGAATTATAGGCATTTTCCGTATTATTTTAATTCCATAAATTAACATTATGATGATGACATATAATAAATAATTAACCATAGAAATCGTGATCTTTAATTGATCCATACCAATATGAATCAAGAGAACAATAGAGCATGTGAATTATATAAATCATATAAATACGATAAACATGTATACTGACTGAACAAATAAAAATAAATAGATAGAAACATAAATAGCATGACTGTAAAATTAAAAAGACAGATCTATCATATTATAATAAGACATAACAGATAAGATAAAATCATTCGTAAATATGAAACAGCATAGATGAATATATGAAACATATATAATCTCCAGAACACAAAACAGTAAGTAAATAAACTGATCATACCCTCCTATGCGCTCTGATGATCTAGATCCTTGGCCAGCTTCCTTTGTCATGTTGAAGATGTTTTGGGCAGTCGCGTAGACGCTCCCCAAAAACCTAATTGCCGATCCCCCGTGCAAGGTCTCGAACGGCACCGACTTCGGAGGCACCTGCCCTCTCGCTTCTCTGTGCACAAAGAGTCACGAGATGGAAATACCCTCACTCGGGCAGCTGGACTGTGAGACTGAAAATGTTTTCTCGCGTGTACCGAGTGACAAGGGTGCTCCTCTATTTAACCTCTCGCAGAGGGAAGTTGAAGGAGAAAGGTCGCCGAGTCACGCCAAGAGTCGGCCAGCTCTCGCCGAGTCATGCCATGAGTCGGCCAGCACTCGCTGAGTCATGCCATGAGTCGGCCAGCTGAAGGAGAATGGTCACTCGGCTGGCTGACGAAGAGACAAGGTCACTCGGCAGACGAAGAGATAGGGTCACTCGGCTGACGTACGCGGTTAGTGAGTGCTAAAAATTAACACAACCACACCACGCCTGCTCGCCTGCCTGCCTGCCTGCCTGCCTCGCCACGCCACGCCACGCCCGGTCCGGCCGGGCCGGCGGCGGCGGCGGCGCGCGCTGCGCGGTGTGGCACACCCTTGTCCATTTCTTGACTTCTCAAATTAAGTGGAATAAATCCCACCACATAAGTCAAGGCAAAAGACCCTTGGACTTCCAATGTGGTACTATTGGTATTCTCCACCATTACACACCTTAGAGTTTATTCAATAAATGGGCCAAGCCCATAAAAGATCCAACAATCCCCACCAAACTCTAGAGTTTGTAATGATGAAGTATCAGAATCACAGTCCTTTGATATACCAGTTTTTCGATGGAGACTGTTAAGTTGAACATCCATCTAGAATAAGAGTTTCACTCATTCACAACTGAACAATGGACTATGCCTTGAATTGACAGTTTTGTGCGAAATAAGATTCACTCAAATCCTTTGCTGATACTAGGCTGCAAAAGGGTATTCCCGCTTTTTAGAAGCATATAAGTCACACTTCAGTGCCTTTCATGAGTATTTAGGGATTACCCAAGTCCCATAGACTGTGACCAGCAGTCTGACTCATATAGGTGTATTCCTCAAAAGATGTTCTGTAGGACAACATCTCACCTTTATAAGACTCTTGGAATACATTAAGGTAAAAACCATCCTGCCTTACAGATAGGAAAGATGTGCATCAGAAATGAGTTAAAGAAGGGATCTTTCCTCACAATCTACTCCTAGCTTGTTTCTCCACTCTACTTCACGGGATCTCCGATCACATAGAGCAGGTTACCACTAGAGTAGATCTCACATGGGTCTCATACCCATTTCCCTCGATGCACTTTCTATCACATTGCGTGATAGACCCTTAGTGAATTGATCTGCCAGATTATTCGATGTGTGGACATAATCCACAGTTATAACTCCGGAGTTTTTCAACTTTCTGACAGATTTCAATCTCCTCTTAACATGCCTTGTAGACTTCATGTTATTCCTAGAACTGTTAACCTTTGTAATCATCGTTTGGCTGTCACAGTTCATGGAAATAGCCGGTATCGGTTTTTCAACTACCGGTAAGTCCAATAGGAAATCACGAAGCCACTCGGCCTCAGCCCCAGCAGTGTCTAATGCTGCGAGTTCTGCTTCCATTGTAGACTTCGTTAAAATAGTCTGCTTGCAAGACTTCCAGGAAACAGCGCCACCTCCAAACAGAAACACATATCCGCTTGTGGCATAAAGCTCATCAGCATCAGAAATCCAGTTGGCATCACAATATCCTTCCAGCACTTTTGGGTTTCCGGTATAATGAATACCGTATGTCATAGTACCTTTCAAATACCGCAACACTCTCTCAAGAGCACGCCAGTGATCATCTCCTGGTTTCGACACAAACCGACTTAGCTTACTCACAGCATAAGAGATGTCTGGCCTTGTTGCACTTGCAAGGTACATGAGCGAGCCAATGATCTGGGAGTATGTCAATTGATCCCTTGCTATTCTCCGATTCTTTCTTAATAGCACACTGGGGTCATAAGGTGTTGGAGCAGGATCACAGTCACTAAAACCAAAGCGACTCAATACCTTTTCCACATAATGGGATTGTAACAAAGTTACCCCACCATCAGCTTCTCTAACAAGCTTGATGTTTAGAATGACATCAGCCTCTCCCAAATCTTTCATCTCGAAATTGCTCGATAGAAGATTTTTAACTTCCTCAATCACATTGAGATTTGATCCAAAGATCAAAATGTCATCAACATAAAGGCACAGCATAACAGACTCACCCCCACCATACCGATAGTATACACACGTGTCAGATTCATTTACAACAAAGCCAGCTGCTGTAAGAGTATTATCAAACTTTTCATGCCATTGCTTAGGTGCTTGTTTTAGGCCATACAATGATTTTATCAACCTGCACACCTTGTTCTCTTGACCATCCGCAATGAACCCTTCTGGCTGATCCATATAGATCTCCTCATCCAACTCTCCATTTAGGAAAGCTGTCTTAACATCCATCTGATGAATGATAAGACCATAAGAGGCTGCCACGGCTATTAATGTGCGAATTGTAGTCAATCGAGCCACTGGCGAGTAGGTGTCAAAGAAATCTTCACCCTCCTTTTGGGTATATCCTTTGGCCACAAGCCTTGCCTTGTACCTCTCGATTGTACCATCAGGCCTAAGCTTTTTCTTGAAGATCCATTTGCAACCTATAGGTTGACAACCATAAGGACGGTCAACGACCTCCCAAGTTCCATTAGACATAATAGATTCCATCTCACTCCTTACTGCTTCCTTCCATAAGTCAGCATCAGGAGAGGAATATGCCTCACTAATGGTAGTTGGTGTGTCTTCCACAAGGTACACTATAAAGTCATTACCAAAGGATTTTGCAACCCTCTGTCTCTTGCTCTTTCGAGTGACTATAGTGTCATCCTCCTCAGGGATGTGCACGTGAGAATCCTCAGCATGATCTATAGGAATCGACAGTTCGTGCTCATGGGGAATTATAGTCTCATGACTTGTATCACTTGGTGTATTCTTCATGGGAAACTCATTCTCAAAAAATTTTGCGTTTCTTGATTCCATGATAGTATCAACATACATATCAGGCACATCAGATTTTATAATTAAGAACCTATACCCTGTGCTGTGAAAAGAGTAACCAAGGAATATACAGTCAACAGTTTTAGGCCCAAGTTGACGCTTTTTGTTGATTGGCACATTCACTTTAGCCAAGCAACCCCAAGTGCGCAAATACGAGAGATTTACTCTTCTCTTTTCCCATTCCTCAAATGGAGTGATCTCTTTGTTCTTTGTTGGAACTCTATTCAGGACATGACATGCTGTCAAAATCGCCTCACCCCACCATGCCTTGGATAATCCCGCTGTACTCAACATGGCATTCACCAAATCTGTTAGAGTGCGGTTTTTCCTTTCAGCAATCCCATTGGATTGTGGTGAGAATGGCGGTGTCCTCTCATGAATAATACCATGTTCCACGCAGAACTCATCGAACACATTAGAGAAATATTCTCCACCTCGGTCGGACCTTAAACATTTTATTTTCCTCTCAAGTTGGTTCTCAACTTCAGCTTTATAGGCCTTAAAATAATTGAACGCTTCATCTTTTGTTTTTAAGAGATACACATAACAAAATCTAGTGGAGTCATCTATAAAAGTGAGAAAGTATCTTTTACCACCTTTGGTCAAAATTCCATTCATCTCGCACAGATCAGAATGAACAAGTTCTAGAGGTGCCAAACTCCTCGCCTCAGCAGCCTTGTGAGGCTTGCGGGGTTGTTTTGATTCAACACACACATGGCACTTAGACTTTTTGACCAAGTTAAATTTAGGAATTAAATTTATATTTGCTAACCGCATAAGACAGCCAAAGCTTGCATGACAAAACCGTGAATGCCATAAATCTGGCTCATCAGAAAAATGAACAGAATTCACCAGTTTATTACACACATCATGCAGTGATAAGCGGAACAAGCCTCCGCAGTCATATCCTTTACCAACAAAAGTACCATGTTTCGACACAACATATTTATTAGACTCAAGAACAACTTTGTATCCATCTCGACATAGCATAGAAGCGCTAACGAGATTCTTCTTGATAGAGGGCACATGCTGCACGCTCTTCAATGGCACCGTCTTTCCCGAAGTAAACTTCAGAATGACCGTACCAACACCAAGAACATGAGCACGCGACCCATTTCCCATCAACAAGGCGCCAGACCTCCCGACCTGATAGGAAGTGAACATAGAGGCATCAGCACACACATGAATGTTTGCACCACTGTCCATCCACCACTCAGGTGAATTACAGACTGAAAGAACAAATGGTAAAGAATTACCATACCCAGATGTTCCTCCTTCAGTTTCAGTGGTTACAACATTAGCTGATTTCTTGTCTTGAGTGAACTTGCGATCAGGGCACTCTCTTGCCCAATGTTGATCACTGCCACAGACAAAGCATCCTCCCTTTCCCTTGTTATTGTTGTTCTTCTTTTTAAACTGTGCTGTTTGAACAGGTTTATTCGCGTTCTCTGGTTTGTTCTGGTTTTTCTTCTTGTTAAACTTGCGGAAGTTTCTCTTCTGCACCACATTAGCAGTAGAGGTCTCAACACCTTTTCCACTGTCCTTTGTTCTAGCCCTTTCCTCAACACCAAGAGTACCAATGAGCTCTTCCACATTGAACTCTTGTCTCTTATGTTTGAGAGAGGTAGCAAAGTCCTTCCAAGAAGGTGGTAACTTGGCGATTATACCGCCAGCCACAAACTTGTCAGGCAAAGGACAAGGAAAAAGTTCGAGTTCCTTAGCTAGTGCCTGAAACTCATGAGCCTGTTCCACTACAGACCGGTTCTCAACCATCTTGTAGTCATACAGCTGCTCCATGAGATACAGCTCGCTACCAGCGTCAGTTACTCCAAACTTTCCGACAAGTGCATCCCACAGCTCTTTTCCCTGTGGGAAGGATGATATAGCTTTTCTGGAATTTTGTATCCAGTGCGCTAATTACTGCTCCTCGAAAGAGGTTGTCTTCAGCCTTAAACTTAGCCTCATCCTCAGGAGGTAAGTTGGCAGGCTTGCCCTCAGCGGCATGAAAACAAGACATTGCAGTTAGCCACAATTCTATTTTAGCTTTCCATATCAAGAAGTTTTTACCATCAAAAGGATCAGGCTTTAGCACAGCAGCAAAACCTCTGACAGAAAAATGCCTAACATTAGGTTTTTGGATTGTTAGAATTATAGGCATTTTCCGTATTATTTTAATTCCATAAATTAACATTATGATGATGACATATAATAAATAATTAACCATAGAAATCGTGATCTTAAATTGATCCATACCAATATGAATCAAGAGAACATAGAGCATGTGAATTATATAAATCATATAAATACGATAAACATGTATACTGACTGAACAAATGAAAATAAACAGATAGAAACATAAATAGCATGACTGTAAAATTAAAACAGACAGATCTATCATATTATAATAAGACATAACAGATAAGATAAAATCATTCGTAAATATGAAACATCATAGATGAATATATGAAACATATATAATCTCCAGAACACAAAACAGTAAGTAAATAAACTGATCATACCCTCCTATGCGCTCTGATGATCTAGATCCTTGGCCAGCTTCCTTTGTCATGTTGAAGATGTTTTGGGCAGTCGCGTAGACGCTCCCCCAAAAACCTAATTGCCGATCCCCCGTGCAAGGTCTCGAACGGCACCGGCTTCGGAGGCACCTGCCCTCTCGCTTCTCTGTGCGCGCAGAGTCACGAGATGGAAATACCCTCACTCGGGCGGCTGGACTGTGTTGCCGAGTCACGCCAAGAGTCGGCCAGCTGAAGGAGAAGGGTCACTCGGCAGACGAAGAGACAGTGTCACTCGGCTGACGTACGCGGTTAGTGAGTGCTAAAAATTAACACACCACGCCACGCCCGGCCGGTGGCGGCGGCGGCGCGCGCGCTGGCACGCCCTTGTCCATTTCTTGACTTCTCAAGTTAAATGGAATAAATTCCACCATATAAGTTAAGGCAAAAAACTCTTGGACTTCCAATGTGGTACTATTGGTATTCTCCATCATTACACACTTTAGAGTTTATTCAATAAATGGGCCAAGCCCATAAAAGATCCAACATACACCTCTCTCTAATTACTCGTATTCTAACTCTTACAGGTTCAACACGATCATCGATCTGCACTATGCTCTATGTTACACAAGGACAATTATCAATGCCTCAAGGTTCAAGAGCTAGCTTTTCCAAAGCAGCAAGTACGACGATGTCGCGCCGAACATAGATTTACTGGTCGTCCACTCCAATCGCTGGTTTCTATCCCAGTAGTTGGCCCGTTGCTGCTACCTTAACATCTGCCCGGTGCTGATTACTACTAGCAAGCTGATTACTGATGCATGCCGGCCATTTCGTCAGAAAATTCAGACGACGAGATCGTCCGTCTCTCCGTATCACATTCCAGGATCGGCGCTCTTGGCCGATCGACCGGCGACAAAAACGTCCCACCAAACATAGGACACACTTGTTTATTGGGCCAGTTCCTGTAATTAGTCTTCGTCGCCGCGGTTAGGTTTAACTAACCATGCTGCTACTAGGTCCAAGCTCCAAGCAGCTGTACCTGCTGCTGGAGCTGCATCGCATGGCTCCTCTGGTAGCGTCAGCCAATAAGTAAACTTGCAGGCGTGGTGTTCTATCTCGGTTATCTCACTAATAACCACTCAACCGACAGCTAGCAGTCTTGTCGCTTACCAGCAGTATAAAGCATCCTACCGAACCCTGAGACTGCTGAACCTGTTTCACACGACTTTGAGCATGCCCATATGGAGTTGCAGCCTGCTGCAACATCATCATGCTAAGCTAACCACCCACTGCAGGTATCGTAGATCCTGGCTCCATGCGACCAAGTTGTTGATGTGCCCTAGCAACGGCGATTGACGACTGTTTCAAGATCGAAGCCACGAGACACGTAAGGCCAGCCTCACTCCAAGTTCGCTTCAGAGTTTTATCTGTATTTATTAGTAGGTTTTTTATTAAATACTCCCTCCGTTTCGTTTTAGTTGTCGCTGAATAGTGTAAAATTAAACTATCCAGCGACAACTAAAAAGAAACGGAGGGAGTACCTTAGATGTTAGATGGCAGAAGTAAATCTGCTCACCAATAGGCTTTATTTGACACGTGCAGAGGGAGTCAAACAAACATTAACGGTCGCCATAGGAGCTACCGTTACAGCTAGCCAGAAACTGACGGCATTATTGACGTCCGTTACTAGCTAACAGCCATTACAGCCCGTCCGTTACTAGCCATAACATAGAAAACGACCAGTAACGAACGACAGTAATGGACGGTCATCACTACAGGCAAAATGTGCAACCATTAGGAAGAAATATTCAGACCAAGGTCCGATCTACCACGGCCACGGCCGGTGGCGCGCGCGCATGACAATCCTTCATCATTTTCTCAACTTTTCAATAGATGCACCAATGGTCCACCTATTTAAGTTAATTGATTTGTCCTTTGAATTTCTGATATGGTACTAAAGTACTAGTACATCGTAGCATTAAATCAGGCTTTAGCATTGACTATTATTGAATATTAATTTGGGTCAGACCCACATTAATTCAACAATCCCCACCAAATGCTAAGTCACACTAAAATGCTCTCATCATCTCAAATGTTTGATATACTGGTGTTTCAATGGAAACTGTTAAGTTGAACATCCACCTAGAATTTAGACTACACTTGACCGCAACTGCACAATGGACTAGACCTTGAATTGACAGTTTTACGTGGAATAATTTTCATCTAAACTCTTTCCTAGTACTAGATTGCTGAGCGCATCCCCTCTGGTTGTAGCATATAAGTCAAACTCCATAGCCTTTCATGGATATCTATAGACCACCCAGATCTCATAAAATGTGACTAGCAATTAACCCATATATGTATGTGAAAGGGAAATGAGCTTAATCATTTCCTATAATCGATTTTGGTGTTTGACGTCTATCACAAAACCACGTGGTCTAACTAGTTTGCCTAGTTGTCATTTGTCTCAGGTGCATAAAGTTTAACATAAACCCAGGCCGAGCACCTCGCGAATTGGCTACTCTCTCGGGTTTCTCAGGGAGTCGCTCCGCTATAATTCACCGGACTATCTGGTGTACACCGGACATTTCCGGTGAGCCAACGGAGCAACAGTCAAATGCGCCGACGGTCGACTGCGGTGAACAGTAAAAAGGTGAACAGTGTGCAGTCAGAAGTCAGTGCAGCGAAGTCAGAACGGACCAGACATGTCCGGTGCAGCAAGAGGACAAAAGACTTCAACAGTCAACCGCTCCAAACCCCAACAGTCTACTGACGTGACAGGCACCGGACAGTGAATAGTGCCCTGTCCGGTGTGCCATCGACAACAACGACTAGAAGAGTGGTTGGGGATATAAATTCCCCCCAACCACCTCCATTCAATTCATCCAAGTTTTCTGAACTCAACATTCAATACAAGAGCAAAAAGCTACACTCTAAGACACAATCAATAGATCAAATCCTCTCCAAGCCTTCAAATCAACTCAATTGCTTAGTGACTTGAGAGAGAGTGTTTTGTGTTCTTTTGTTGCTCTTGTTGCTTGGATTGCTTTCTCCTTCTCATTCTTATTCTTCTAAGTACTTTGTAAAGCTAGCAAGAGACACCTAAGTGTGTGGCGATCCTTGCGGGATCTTAGTGACCCAAGTGATTAAGGAGAAGCCTCGACCGGTCTGTGTGACCGATTAAGAGAGGAAAAGGGTTGAAATGGACCCGACCTTTGTGGCCTCCTCAATGGGGACTAGGTTCTTTGGAACCGAACCTCGGTAAA
Organism: Zea mays; assembly: GCF_902167145.1. Classification (NCBI taxonomy): domain Eukaryota; kingdom Viridiplantae; phylum Streptophyta; class Magnoliopsida; order Poales; family Poaceae; genus Zea; species Zea mays. The sequence goes on along the minus strand of NW_023367003.1, from coordinate 156,625 downwards.
CAAATCACTGTGTTCAGTTGTGTTGATCTCCATTTGATTTGTTTTCCCTTTCCAAAAGTCCCCTTGCTCATATTAATTTGAGTTGGCTCCCAAAGTTATCCGCATTGAGTGCCTGTCCGGTGCGGCACCGGACTATCCGGTGCCACATGAAGACAAAGCTCCAACGATCGAAACTGTCACAACCCTAACGGTTGGGTGACGTGGCTGGCGCACCGGACTGTCCGGTGCGCCCATCGACAGCAGCCTGCCCCAACGGTTGAATTGGTGGTTGGGGGCTATAAATACCCCCAACCACCTCCACTCCAACCATCCAAGCATTCACTACTCCTCATTCAATACAAGAGCAAAATACAACACTCCAAGACACAAATCAAAGCATCCGATCCAATCAAAGTCCACAATTCAACTCTAGTATTTAAGGACTTGTGAGAAGATTGTCTTGTGTTTCTTTGTTGCTCTTGTTGCTTGGTTGGCTTTTTTCTTTCTCTCATTCTTACTCTTAATGCCTTGTAAGCGAAGCAAGAGACACCAATTGTGTGGTGGTCCTTGCGGGGTCTAAGTGACCCGAGAAATCAAGGAAGAAAGCTCACTCGGTCTAAGTGACCGTTTGAGAGAGGGAAAGGGTTGAAAGAGACCCGGTCTTTGTGACCACCTCAACGGGGACTAGGTTCATTGGAACCGAACCTCAGTAAAACAAATCACCGTGTCATCCGCTTTATTTTCTTGGTTGATTTGTTTTCCCCTCTCTCCTGAACTTAACTTTTATTCTAACGCTAACCCCGACTTGTAGTGTGCTTAAAGTTTATAAATTTCAGTTTTCGCCTATCCACCCACCCTCTAGGCGACTTTCAAATATCTCAATTGCTTCCTAGATATCCTTCGGTTTTTCATTAAAAACTTACTAGAATCATAAGGTGTTGGAGCAGGCTCACATTCGCTATAACCAAAGCGACTCAAAACCTTTTCCACATAATAGGATTGCACAAGTGTGATCCCACCATTGCCTTCTCTAAGTAGCTTAATGTTAAGAATAACATCAGCTTCTCCTAAATCTTTAATTACAAAATTATCAAACAAAGTCTTTTGTTGCTTTACTCACATCAAGACTCGTCCCCAAGATTAGAATGTCATCAACATACAGGCATAAAATTACTCCCTCGCCCGCACCATATTGATAATATACACATTTGTCTGCTTCGTTCACAACAAAGCCGACAGATGTCAAAGTTCTATCGAACTTTTCATACCATTGATTAGGTGCTTGTTTTAGGCCATATAAAGATTTCAATATTTTACACACCATGCCTTCTTGACCGTTTGCTACAAACCTAGCTGGCTGCTACATGTAGATTTCCTCATCTAGCTCTCGATTTAGGAATGTTGTCTTAACTTCCATTTTCTTAGGACTAGTTTGGGAGCGAGAAAACCAAATGGGATTGAAGAGATTAAATTCCCCTTCTTATTCAAAATTGAATAAGAATGAGAATGTAGCCCCTCGAATTCTCTCCGGTTTTATGGCTCCCAAACTAGTCCTTAATGAGTCACTTTTGTTTTTCTCTAAGCAAAACAATATTCCTAGTTCACGGACCCATTATGTTCAAGACAAATGAGGCATTTGATAGAGCATTTGGTTGGGGATAAAGCTTGGTGGCGCTTTTGATGTTGTTAGTCACGCGACCGCCTGCCCGCCGCGGCCCTCCCCTGCCCACAAGGCCCCCCCTCGCCCCGGCGCCCTTCCCCTTCCGCGTGGCCCTGGCGCTCCCCCCCGGCGCGGCGGCCCCTGCCCACGCGTGCCCCTGCGCGTAGCCTCACCGCTGCTGTGGCACGGCCTCGGCATGCAGCCCCAGCGTGCTTCACGCTCGTCGTTTACTACTTCGAATGGACCTTAGAGCTTTAAGTTTCACTTAAGTCATGCGTCGTGTCGCGCGCTTTGTCGCACGATGACTCTTTTAGTTCACCTAGGATTGCGTATGATAATTAAAGTGTGTAGTGTAGCGACGATTTATCGCGTATCGAACTAATCAGAATCTAGCGTCAATTTTATTTGTGTGTCGCATGAGTATCAATTAATAAAATTATGTTGAGATAAATATTTTAGTCCATAGTCGCTTAATGTAGTCGCTATGTCTGTTGGCCGTAGCTTTGGTCGTCGTAGTTCTTTTCTCGCATAGTCGTAAATACGAGCCCTACGCCACATGTCTGTTTAATTGATATGTTTTGTTGTATGGTGTATTGTTTCCCTCTATGTTAAGAATGTGGAATGTATGTTTGCACTTTTATAGATAACGGTCTGTTGGCGGAGTCCGAGGAAGTTGCAGGAGAAGACCCTGAGCACCAGCTGGTTGGTGAAGGCAAGTGTCCTCTAACCTATTTATGTCCTACTCATTTTATAATTCATCACCCCGCATTTACATAATTTATACCTAAGGATTTACTAGTCTTTGTTTATCCTATCTTTGTTCACCTATTTGGGTTGGATTATTTTTGGATTAGCTCTATGCTAGCGCTCTACTATAAGCAATGAACATGATGAGACTATTTATGATACGATGTTTATTTCTAGATATGATGGTGGCATTGTGATATTTAAGGGGGCTTGAGCAGTTTTTCGAGTGCCTCTCTGTAAGGACTCGTTCGATGGATGACCACCTAAGATAACAGTACAACCATGAGGGTGGAATGGGACTTCCTTAGCTAATTAATTAGAGGAACTGAGGTATAGTTTGCTTCACCGTCGTGCCGTCAATGGGGCTCGGTGTATGCGGCTCACTCTGCTGAGGGTGGTTTGCCCCTTGGGGAGGAGTGCGGTACATTTTGGAAACCTAACGAGTGGCTACATCATCAGAGAACTTTTATAAAGACCTTCGTAGTAAAGCCTTGGTCATTCACCTCGGTAGTGAAGATCAGGTATGTACAACCCAGGCTAGAGAGGGAATCACGACTCGTGGGTGTAGGATCTAGGACACCGGCTAGAGAGGGTGGGTGAATAAACGATTTTGACTAAAATAAAATACACTAGACAAATTTAATCAAATCGACAAGAGATATAAAAATTACTAGCCTTGATAAGACAACAAAATGTAATGAGCAATTTAAGCTAATGCCACAAAGATAAACAATATACAAGTTACCAACTACTTGTAAGTAATATATAAAGGTTGAGAGAGGGACACCGAGATTTATCTCATGGTATCAGTGATTTGCCGTTCACCCCTAATCCACGTTGAGGTGGAATTCAAGCTCTCACTTGCTCCTCTACCAAGACACGGCTTGATCTTTGAGCCAAGTGGACTCACTCAATACCTCGATTTCACTAGCGTCGCCTTTGCCGCTCCGGTGAGGTGGGCACGAACCCCTCACAATCAATCTCGTGACTCCTCCACAATCTTCACAGAGAGCTCGACGGAGACAACAACCGAGTCGTCTAGGAGGCGACAACCTCCAAGAGTAACAAGTCGATGACGCTTGCCCGGTGTACCACCTAGTGCCTCAAAAGATCACAATGAATGCAAATGCACTAGAGCTTCTCAATCACTCACTAGAATGCGATCTCAATCAACTAGTGTGAGTGTTTGAGTGGGAGGATCACAAATGAGTTCAATGTGTGCTAGGAATGGCCAAGAGAGACCTCACACATGAGCTCCACTTCTATTTATAGCCCTCAACAAAAACATAGCCGTTATGTGCATATAGCACAGCTTCTCCGCACATGCGGACGGTCCGCGTCCTATGGCCGGACGGTCCTCCGTACTAGTAACAACTATATCGACTGTTTGAAACCTGTCAGAGCTGTCAGAAAAGTCAAGTCCGGACGGTCCGCCCACTAGGGCCGGAAGGTCCGGAACCTGACAACTTGGAATAATAGAGGGCTTGGCCAGTCAAGTAATTCGAGCGGACTGTCCACCGTTCAAGGCCGGACGGTCCGCACATGGACCACTTACCGTCCGGCGAAAAACCTCGAACGGTTCGTAGTACAAAGTCTTAAAAACATAGCTCCCTGCCCAAACTCAATTCATCTTATGCGAACGGTCTGGCCTCCAGGCACGTACGGTTTGCCAAAGGGAGACAGAGACAGATGACCAGCTAACCTCTCTGGCAGAGTCACAGACGGTCTGGTGAATGGGAAATAGCCTCAACATTCCCTATAATCGTTTTGGTGTTTTTACGACCATCACAAACCTTGTGGACTAATCAGTTTGCCTAGTCAATCATTTCTCAGGTGCATAAGTTCATCTACAACTATTCTAAATCGACTGTCCGGAATACCGTCCGGGCCCTTGCGACGGATCATCCGCGACATCAAGGTGACCCTCGGACAGGGACACTGCAAAAACACAAGTTAACACTACGGACCGTCCGATGGAGAAGCGAGCACCGTCCGAGACCAAGCGCGGACCGTTCGGCCTCAGGCATAGACCGTCTGGTCGGTGAAAAACCAGAAAAACCCGAAGGTGACGGGTTCGGTAAAATGTATTTTTAGCGTCCTCGTGGACCGTCCGGGGTGCACGACCAGACCGTCCGCGATTGCTTTATCTGACATCTGATGATGCATTAAATGCTCTATAGCCATTGATATAGCCATTACTGCTAACCGTTGCGATTTCAGCCGTTGATGTGCAAGGGCGGACCGTACGGACCAGGGGCGCGGACCGTCCGCGGTCGGCAGGAAAGGAGCAATGGCTAGGAAGTGGTTGGAGGCTATAAATACAACCCCCAATCACCTCCATTCAACACAATCCAAGCACTCCACTTATACACATTCAATACAATAGCTAGCAATCCATTCCAAGACACAATCAAAGCTTCCAATCTCTCCAAGTTCCACAATCAAGACAAGTGATCATTAGTGATTTGCGACTTGAGAGAGTGTGATTCGTGTTTCATTTGTTGCTCTTGTTGCTTGGTTTCCTTAATCGTGCTTTCTTCATCTCTCTCTAAACTATCTAAGTGTTTTGTAAAGCTTGCAAGAGACACCTAATTGTGTGGTGATCCTTGCGGGGTCTTAGTGACCCGTGAGATTAAGAAGAAGCACTCAACCGGTCTGAGTGACCGATTGAGAGAGGGAAAGGGTTGAAATAGACCCGGCCTTTGTGGCCTCCTCAATGGGGATTAGGTTTTTTGGAACCGAACCTCGGTAAAACAAATCACTATGTTCACTCGTCAATCTTCACTTGATTTGTTTTTCCCTCTCTAAAAGTTCCTTTGCTCATATTGATTTGAGTTTGCTCCCAAAGGTCATCCGCATTGTTTGAGCAACTCTAAGAAAGGAGAATTATCTTCCGCACTTCAATTTAATTATAACGCTACCCCCGGCCTTAGTGCAAGTTTAAGTTTATAAAATTCAGGTTTCGCCTATTCACCCCCACTCTAGGCGACTCAGAACCAGTACTTCATTAAGAGCCTAACCAACTCGAAGTGATGTGTGGAGATCACGCCAAGAGGGAGATCGTGACCGGCGACAAGCCTGCGGGCTCGGGAAGGACTCTCCGAGAGAGAGTCCGGCAACAAGTACAAGGAGGAATTGTTGGGGGCCTTCCTCTACGAAGGTCCTCAAAAACGTAACTAACATGTTTTTCAGTATAACATAGACTGTTACAGGAGGCTTCGACTTTGAGATGAAGGTGTGCATGATATGAAGGTGCGGTCTGAAGGAAGGGTGAACGAGCGCCGAAGCTGTGGCTGAAGGACCTTCGGCTTAGTATGATGATGAAGGTGGAAGACGAAACCGACCTAAAACAGAAAAGACTACTTAGCCCTTGATAGCTCGCCTTATGATTACGAGTAAATGTCAGGGATATGAATGTAAATTTGCCCGGGTTGTATCTCGTGCCTATAAATACATGAATAGTAGCATTGTACTGTTCACGCTGCATTGTAATTGCTCTCGCGTCACTCATGTTTTCACCTTCTGACAAGCCAAAGGTATCAATGTAATATAAATATATTGTGGATATCTATTCATGTTTATGAAATAAGAAAGTACATGATTTATTGATAAACCATTATTATTTACATTCTTTTATACCTCATGTACCTCCATTCATATTTGTTTACTGAGATGATGAAGGTATGTCCTTCATGACCTTCGTTTCAAGATCATTATATCCGAAAGGAGATAATGTGTCGAAGGACGAAGGTCTTTAATCGTTAACAATTGTGTTGCTTTGTTCTTGATGTATAGCATTCGAGAACAAGGACCACATTGGCGCCCACCTCCGGTGAACTTATTTGACCACCTTCGATAAGCATCGACCTTCGGTCATGCCGCCGAAGAAGACAGCAGCGCCAGGGGCTACACTGCAGCCACTAGACACGAACAAGGAGACACTTCTTCTCCGTGAAGCCCGAAGCCATAAAGAGAAAGGCTACTAGCCCAACACTTCAGGAGGAGGAGCTGGACCAGGAAATCAGGAACCTGGAAGTCATTCATCAACAAGTGCAGAGGAAGAAGGAGAAGATGGCCCGTCTGGCTGATCTGCAGAAGAGGATTGACGAAGCTGCTGAAGAGATGCGTCATCTTACTCAGGATGACCAGGACCGAAGGCCTCAGCACAGGAAACTTCATCAAGACAAACTCATACAATGACGATGAATGGTACGATGACTTTCATCACGACAACTTCGCTTTTGATGATACTTCTCCCCTGGCAGCAGAATTGCAGGCTATTCCATGGCCACAATCGTACAAGCCACCACAGTTGCCCATGTACGATGGTCACTTGGACCTAAAGCAATTCTTAATGAGTTATGAGGCAACAATATCCTCATATGGAGGCAACACTGCTGTCATGGCAAAGTCCTTCGTCATGGCAGTCCGAAATGTGGCCCAGACACGGTATTCATCTCTTCGACCAGGCATAATAACAACATGGCAGAAGCTCAAAGACATGCTGATCACTAGCTTCTAGGGTTTCCAGACGAAGCCAGTTTACCGCTCAGGCATTGTTCCAATGTACACAAGATCAGGAAGAATACCTTCAGGCATATGTCCGAAGGTTCTTGCGGCTAAGAGCACAAGCACCCACAGTGCCCGATGAGATTGTCATTGAGGCCATGATCAAGTGACTTAGGCGAGGACCCACAGCTTAGTATTTTGCTAGGGAAGCCGCTAGAGAATTTGGAGAAGCTGCTTCAGAAAATGGATGAGTACATTCGGACCGACAACGATTTTTGCCAAAGAAGGGAGGAGGCCTACAGATTCTCCGAGATGACCAGGGGCTTCGGAGGGAGGCTTCATCCTAGGCATTGTCCGCTCCATTCACAACTCCAATGCCAATGATGAAAGGGCCAACAATGCTCAGCATGGTCATCAAAATTATCAGACTTCGAGCATGACTTATTTCAAACCACCAACTCCGAGGGGCAGAGGAGGAAGAAGTTTTAGTGGAGGAAGGTTTGGCAACCAACCCAGGAAACTGTACTGTCTTTTTTGTGGCGAGCACAAAGGCCACACAACAAGGACATGCCATGTTACCATTCAGAAGCAAAAGGAAATTGCTAAAGCTGAAGCACGGTAGAGTCAGCCGAAGCAGGTTCTACATACCGCTTCATGCTACTCTCCGTTATGTCCCAGAGTATGTAGGCAATCAACAGCCTACAGCCTATGTTGCTTCGGCAAGTCATTCTCAAGCTTCTTGGGCCCAGTTACCACCGCCACCACCACTAGCACCTACTCTGGTCTGCAGTCAGCAGCCAGAAGGGCATCACCACGCTCAACAATAGCGTGATTTCCGGGAGGAGTTCGAAGCTCGCACAGTCAACAGCACTGTGCCCGAGTCGAAGCACATTTACTAAAGGATATCCTAATCTGATGTATTTTCGTTTTATTTGTCATTTTATTTTACTGCATTGAAAAACAATTCACGGAGGTTTAACCTCCAACTCGATGTAATAATATTGTGGTCACACTATCGAATGTTGAATGCCACCTCTTCAGCAACGCTTCGGAAGCTACAAAAGTCGTTCCTAATGGAGTGCAGAGTGAGTTCTGAAGTTACAAAAGTCGTTCCTATGGAGCGCAGAGTAAGTTCCGAAGCTCAAAAGTCGTTCCTAAGGGAATGCAGAGCCAATATGCCACCGAAATAGAAGCTGAAGAAGCTCAAAAGTCGTTCCTAAGGGAAAGCAGAGCTTAAATACCACCGAAATAGAAGGTGAAGAAGCTCAAAAGTCGTTCCTAAAGGGATGCAGAGCTTAAATACCACCGAAATAGAAGGTTGAGACTCAAAAGACGTTCCTAAGGGGATGCAGAGTCGGTGTGTTTTTGTATGGGTATGCGTCTTCAGCATAAACATCATATTGCATCATATCACCGCATCATTTTGCATAGCATTACATCATACATCATGTCGCATCAGTAGCGAGTTTGTGCGGAAGGAAAGTTGTTTCTTTCAAAATATGCGAAGAATGAAAGTGTGCTGGAGCACAAAGCACACCTTCGGCAATTATAATCTTACATGTCAAGAAAATTTTCGTCGACAACGGTATTATACAACAACTGTGCTACAGAAGGGCTCTTTCTTTACGAAGCATGAAAGAAGGAAAGGTGTTTTTTCGCCGAAGGCTAAAAAATGGTATGAACGTGAATTTTATGCATTGCAAAGAAATATATTACATTAATATACACATAGATATACAATGATTAACTCATGTGCAAGTATTACATTTCCCGAATACATTTTTAAGTACATAAGAACTTAGTCTTTAGTCCTCTTTTAGAATCTTTTCAGCAGCTTCAGTCAGTAGTTTATTGACAGCTTCGTCAACGACTTCTTCGGCAATCTTTATTGTCTCCAATGACGCTTTCATGGATGGGTCAGCCTCGGGGTCATAGGGCTCAGGTGGCGATGAAAGTTCGCCTACAGTAAAGTAGTGAGTTGTTAATCTGAAGTCAGAAAAAAATACCAAAGATAAAATGCAGTAAAAATACCTATACGCCTCGCGCGCTCCAGCAGCCTCTTCGGCTCGCTTGGCTTCTTCTCGGGCATCATGGGATTCTTTTTCACTTTTCTTTATAGCTTCGTCGGCTATTTCTCGGCCGCCCTTCATCCAAACATTAGAATAAAATTTCCCGCCCATTAAAGTAGCTTCAGCCGAAAGATCCTTCGTGTTGTCTATGGAGAAGACGGCTTCAGTCTGGGTTGCAGCTTCAACATGTTCACATCCAGTTTTCTCTAAAATTGCTGCAACCCCTCTAGCACCGGCGAAGGCGCAAAAATTTCCCCGGTCGCTAAGAATCTCTTCAAAAGCGTCAGCTTCTTCGCCGATCCATTCAATAATTCCTTCGGGATCGCCTCTAATAAATTTTTGCTCCGATGAGTATGCACCCACCTTAGCAAAACTATCTTTCAACCTCTTAGCACAATCTAAGGATTTCTCGTAATACCTCTCCTTCGACTCCCGAAGCTCATCCACATTCTTTTGCAATCTTGCGCTAGTCCATTCACTTATTTCTTGTTTTGCTTTAGCCACTTCAAAATCCTCATTCTTCTCGGCAAGCTTTTTCTTTAAGTTTTCAACTTCGGTTTTATGAGCTTCGGACTGTGCAGCAAGATTGGCTTCGCTAACCTTTACTCTGTCTACCAAGGAAAGCAGAATTTTATCCTTCTCTGCGGCTTCATTTCTCAGTCTGGTAACCTCTGACCGAAGGTTCCCAAGTGCTATTTGGAAGCTTTCGTCCTCAGCATTCTTTTGTGCCCTTAAGGCATTGCTCAAGATCAAGCCCTATAAAAAAGGGGGGAAGAAGGATCAACACAATGGAAAAACATAGAAAAATAATTTGCTTATAAATCAAAACATTTATACGTTCAGACTGTTGTAAGCAAGGTTGTCTGCAAGGTCATCCTTCGACATTGCAGAGAGGCCAACTTTGAGCTTCGGAAACCCAAAGTTCCTTGCCATCTCCCGACAAACAGATATTTCCTTGTTGTTCGGAAGGCAGTACAGAAAATCATCTTCATCAGTGTCATTATACACCAAGTATGCTTTTGGGTACTTTAATTCTTTGGCATAGTGTTTAGCATCGACAATTTCATCTTCCGACAATTTTTTACCCGAAGCGTGTCGAATGATAAAGTCTATCTCTTCAGTAGACGCTTCGGGATTAGGAGATTCAATCTTCTTGGGTGCGTCTTCTTTTTCCAAGACTAGAGCAGCATTCGAAGATCCTTGTTCAATAATTTGTCTAGTTTCAATAGGCCCTGTTTCGATGGGCACTGAAGGCCCAGCTTCGACTTCATCACGAGTTGTAGTAGCTTCGACAGCCTCCTTTGGAGAGGCAGGAGTTGGCGCCCTTGGCGACTCCAAGACAGCATCCAGCACGCTAGCCATCCTCCTCCTCTTGGGAGTTATTGCAGGAACTCTGGACACCTTTGGCAACTCCGGCTCTGGTAGTGGGCTCAGGATTTTTGGCAATGCCATTGACTCCAGTTCTGGTTCTTTGACCGTTTTCTCCTTGGCTTCAGTAGGATGCTTCATCGCTTCGGCCGACTCAGCTTTCTCTTGCCCTGTTACTTTTGATACCTCAGCCAATTCTCCCTTGGCACCGGCAGGAGTGGGATATTCCGGCTCAGCAGCAGAAGAAGCCCCCCTCGGCAAACTTCGGGGCCCTGGGCGTTTCAATATACCTAGGCCGGTGCGTCAAAACCTTGATATTTTTCCGCTTCGGCATAGCAGAGATGGCCGAAGTAGCAGCTTTTCTTTTCTTTCACTACTTTCGCGAGGGATGGCAATAATCGGGATATACAAAACCAATACATCAAAAACTCTGTTTAATCTTTTCTTGCCCCGCCCTCCGAAGGCTAAGATCATGTCATCATCTCCGGCCCTTGTATAGGCCCCAAGCAACTCGTCACTAGTTGCCTCAATACAGTTCATCCATTGATCGTTCGGCTCATCAAACTGATCTCTGTATTTGAAGGTATATTTCAGATAAACCAAGCCGCCTTGACTAGACCCGGCAGCGGTCTCCTTTGGCATCTCCCAGTCGTTCACAAGAGGCCACACTCTATAAGCAATGTGCTCTAGGACTATGTCTCTTGTGCCAATAAAAGTGCATACACTATTAAAAGCCTTCTGACATGCTTCGACATCATTTCAAAGAGCAGTGGCTGGCCTTCTGATGCCGAAGTGAGACCAAATAGGGTGTTGGATGATCCCCTTTATATCTTCTCTTTCAATCAAGTTGTTCTTTACATAAAACCATTCTTCCATCCAGGCTCCTGGCCACCTCTTCCGAAAAGTACGAACTGGATAGCTCATATCAGAGCGAGGCACGAAGTCGTAACAACCAAAATTATTGTGATATTGCTCCTTGCCAGTAGCCTTCGTCTCATTGGACAGCTCATGCATGTTGCAGAAGCATTTTGCACTCGGCTCTAGTCACTGGCTCCTCATGGCCCAAATAAAAATCCCCATCCTGATGATAGCTTCGGGAGTAATTTGATGAAGGAAAATCTCAAAAGTCTTCAGAACCTCTACCAAAAATTTGCTCAAGGGAAACTGAAGCCCTGCCTTCATGAAGCTCCTGTAGACAACAAGTTCGTCTACCTTGGGCGCAAGGGCGACGCTATCTCCTCCAGCCCTCACAATGGAAATATCGCAGAAATATCTCTCTTTCATAGCATCAATCTGACCTTGCTTGATGGATGACTTTCCGAAGATGGTATAACTCGGCTGCCAGGGCTGATCTTCGGAATCTTCGTTTCCACTTTCCAAATCAAAACTTTCGCTATTGCCAGAATCTTCAGACAACCCAGCTAGCATTTTCATTGGTGATCTTCTCTGTGTTCGTCTTCTCCATGGCCTCATAAAACCCAGCTAGTGGAGGGTCAACAACCTTCTTCTCTTCAGCCATTTAGTCAGCACTTGTGCAAATGTCGAAGCTCACAAATAAATTAAAATCTGGTAGAGTAAGAAAATCCAAGCTCGAAAAAATAGCAGAAGCAGTTGAAATGGCGCATCAAACGCTATCAATGTGACTCCCTATTTATACGCCTAGCACACCACAGCTTGGTGGTCCCTATATGTCAGTGTCTTTCGCTATTCTAGCGAAGGGAAGATGTTTTTTCGGACCTTCGACTAAAGGCCTTCGTTCACGCCGCAGTCTGAATTTGTTAATATAGAAACAAATTAATACTGCGAGGGCCTACTGTTGGGGGCCTTCCTCTTCCGAAGGTCCTCAAAAACATAACTAACATGTTTTTCAGTATAACATAGACTGTTACAGGAGGCTTCAGCTTTGAGATGAAGGTGTTCGTGATATGAAGGTGCGGTCTGAAGGAAGGGGTGAACGAGCGACGAAGTTGTGGCTGAAGGACCTTCGGCTTAGTATGATGATGAAGGTGGAACATGAAACCGACCTAAAAGGAAAAAAGACTACTTATCCCTTGATAGCTCGCTTTATGATTACCAGTAAATGTCAGGGATATGAATGTAATTTGCCCGGGTTGTATCACGTGCCTATAAATAGATGAACAGTAGCACCATACTGTTCACGCTGCATTGTAATTGCTCTCGCGTCACTCACGTTTTCACCTTCTGACAAGCCGAAGGTATCAATGTAATATAAATATATTGTGGATATCTATTCATGTTTATGAAATAATAAAGTACATGATTTATTGATATACCATTATTATTTACATTCTTTTATAACTCATGTACCTCCATTCATATTTGTTTACTGAGATGATGAAGGTATGTCCTTCATGACCTTCGTCTGAAGATCATTATATCCAAAAGGAGATAATGTGTCAAATGACGAAGGTCTTTAATCGTTAACAATTGTGTTGCTTTGTTCTTGATGTATAGCATTCGAGAACAAGGACCAACAGGAATACTCTTCCTCCATCAAGTCACATAGGAGGGGTGACAAGAAGAAGAAGAAGAAGGTCTACTACGAGACCGACTCTTTGTCACCCTCCACATCTGGCACAGAGTCGTCCACTACTTCTAAGCGCCATGAGTGCAAGAAGTACAGTAAGATGCCCCTACGCTATCCTCGTATTTCAAAGTGTGCTCCATTACTTTCCGTACCCCTAGGCAAACTGCCATATTTTGATGGTGAAGATTATTGCATGTGGAGTGATAAAATGAGGCACCATCTAACCTCACTACACGAAAGTATTTAGGACTTTGTTGAATTTGGAGCGCAGGAACCCCAAGTGGGGGATGAGGACTATGACTCGGACGAGGCCACCCAAATAAGACACTTTAACTCCCAAGCAACTTCTATACTCCTCGCCTCTTTATGTCGAGAGGAGTATAATAAGGTGAAATGGTTAAAGAACGCCAGAGATTTGGGACGTCCTCAAAACCGCGCACGAAGGGGATGAGGTGACCAAGATCACCAAGTGTGAAACGATCGAGGGAGAACTCGATCGATTCGTCCTCAATAAAGGGGAAGAGCTGCAAGCTATGTACAACTGGCTCAAGACAATGGTGAACCAAGTGCGCAACCTCGGGAGCACCAATTGGGATGACCATGAGATGGTCAAGGTTATTCTTAGATTACTTGTTTTTTGTAATCCCACTCAAGTGCAACTAATCCGTGGAGACCCTAGATATAAACAGATGTCTCCCGAGGAAGTGATTGGCAAGTTTGTGAGCTTTGAACTTATGATCGAAGACTCCAAACACATTGTCAACTTGGAGCAAGGCGTCACCTCTACACCCGAGGTGCAAACCCGTTGCATTTAAGCAACATAAGAAAAAAGGAGGAGTCTACACCAAGTAGGCTTCCAATCGACGCCTCCAAGCTCTACAACGAGGAGATGGCACTCATCATTAAGAGCTTTCGCCAAATCCTCAAGCAAAGGAGGGGGAAGGACTACAAGCCCCGCTCCAAAAGGGTGTGTATCAGTGTGGTAAGTCCGGTCACTTTATCGCTAAATGTCCATATTCTAGTGAAAGTGACAGGGACGAAGACAAGAAGGGGAAGAAGAAGTGCGGCGAGGCGCACATGGGGCGGGAATGGGACTCCGGCGAGAGCTCCACCGACTCCTCCTCCGACGAGGACACCACCAACATCGCCGTCAACAAGGGCCTCCTCTTCCCCAACGTCGGCCACAAGTGTCTCATGGCTAAGGACGGCAAAAAGAAGAAGGTACACTCTAGAGCCACACCCAAATATACTACATCTAGTGATGAGGGTAGCTCTAGTGAAAATGAAGATGGTTTAATTTCTCTCTTTGCTAACCTTAACATGGAACAAAAGAAAAAATTAAATGAATTAATTGGGACAATTAACGAGAAGGATGATCTCTTGGAATGCCAAGATGACTTGCTCGTTAAAGAAAATAAAAAAAAATTGTTAAGTTGAAAAATGCATATGCTCTAGAAGTAGAGAAATATGAAAACATGTCTAAGGAGCTTAGCATTTGCAATAATTCAATTGCATGTCTTAGAGATGAAAATGCTAGTTTAGTTTCTAAGATTGAAAAATTGAATGTTTGCAATGTCAATTTCTAGTCTTACAATTGAGAATGATAATTTAAATGCTAAGATTGAGGAATTGAGTACTTGCAAAGCATCTACATCTAGTGTTGAAAATATTACCATTTGTACTAGATGTAGAGACATTAATGTTGAAGCTATTGATGATCACCTTGCTATGATTAAACAACAAAAATATCACATAGCTACATTTAAATGCCAAAATTGCCGAGCATGAACTTGAAAATGAAAATTTTAAATTTGCTAGAAGCATGCTCTATAATGGGAGACGTCCTGACATTAAGGATGGGATTGGTTTTCAACAGGGGAACCAAAACAACACCAAACTTAGTGCCCCTAAGAAATTGTCTAATTTTGTAAAGGGCAAGGCTCCCATGGTTCAGGATAGAGAGGGTTACATTTTGTATCCTGCAAACTATCCTGAGCATAAAATTAGGAAAATTCATACTAGAAAACCTCACACTATTTCACATCATGCTTTTATGTATAAAAATGAGGCTTCTAGTTCTAGGCATATCACTAATGTCAAAATGCCTAAAAAAATTCCTAATGCATCAAATGAGCATAACATTTCATTTAAAACTTTTGATGCTTCCTATGTGCTAACTAACAAATCAGGCAAAGTAGTTGCCAAATTTGTTGGGGCAAACACAAGAGTCCTAAGACTTGTGTTTGGGTATCCAAGGTACTTGTTTCTAATGTGAAAGGACCCAAGACCATTTGGGTACCTAAGAACAAGGCCTAAACTTGTTTTGTAGGTTTGTGCATCCGGTGGATCAAGTTGGATAATCGATAGCGGGTGCACAAACCACTTGACGGGGGAGAAAAGAATGTTCTCCTCATATGAGAAAATGAAGATCCTCATAGAGCTATTACATTCGGGGATGGAAATCAAGGTTTGGTCAAAGGTATGGGTAAAATTGCTATATCTCCTGACCATTCCATTTCTAATGTTTTTCTCGTAGATTCATTAGATTACAATTTGCTTTCTGTTTCTCAATTATGCAAAATGGGCTACAACTGTCTATTCACTGATGTAGGTGTTATTGTTTTTAGAAGAAGTGATGATTCAATAGCATTTAAGGGAGTGTTAGATGGTCAGCTATATTTAGTTTATTTTAATGATAACAAAGCTAAACTACACTTGCTTAATTGCTAAGACTAACATGGGCTGGCTCTGGCATCGCCGACTTGCCCATGTTGGAATGAAGAATCTTCACAAACTTCTAAAGGGAGAACACATTTTAGGACTAACAAATGTTCATTTTGAGAAAGACAGGATTTGTAGCGCATGCCAAGGAGGGAAGCTAGTTGGAGTCCATCATCCACACAAGAACATCATGACGACGGACAGGTCGCTTGAGCTACTCCACATGGACCTATTCGGTCCGATCGCCTATATTAGCATCGGCGGGAGTAAGTACTGTCTAGTTATTATGGATGATTATTCTTGCTTCACTGGGTATTCTTTTTGCAGAAAAAATCTCAAACCCAAGAGACCTTAAAGAGATTCTTAAGACGGGCTCAAAATAAGTTTGGATTGAGAACAAAAAAGAATAGAAGTGATAATGGAACGGAGTTCAAGAATTCACAAATTGAAGGATTTCTTGAGGAAGAGGGCATCAAGCATGAGTTCTCCTCTCCCTACACACCTCAACAAAATGGTGTAGTGGAGAGGAAGAATAGAACTCTACTGGATATGGCAAGGACCATGCTTGATGACTACAAGACACCAGACCGGTTTTGGGCAGAGGCGATTAACACCGCTTGCTACTCCATCAACCGGTTATATCTTCACCAAATCCTCAAGAAGACATCATATGAACTCCTCACTGGTAAAAAGCCCAATGTTTCTTATTTTAGAGTCTTTGGGAGCAAATGCTTTATTCTTGTTAAGAGAGGTAGAAGATCTAAATTTGCTCCTAAAGTAGTAGAAGGCTTTTTACTAGGTTATGACTCAAACACAAGGGCATATAGAGTCTTCAACAAGTCCACTGGATTAGTTGAAGTTTCTTGTGACATTATGTTTGATGAGACTAATGGCTCCCAAGTGGAGCAAGTTGATCTTGATGAACTAGATGATGAAGAGGCTCCGTGCGTCACGCTAAGGAATATGTCCATTGGTGACGTGTGTCTAAAAGAATCTGAGGAGCCCACACAAGCACAAGATCAACCATCATCTTCCAAGCAAGCATCTCCACCAACTAAAGATGAGGACGAGGCTCAATAAGAAGAGGATGAAGATCAAGACAATGAGCCACCTCAAGAGGAGGACATTGATCAAGGGGGAGATGATGATAATGAAGACAAAGAAGATGAGCAAGAAATTCGGGATCAAAGACCACCACACCCAAGAGTCCACCAAGCAATTCAAAGAGATCACCCCGTCAACTCCATTCTTGGTGACATTCATAAGGGAGTAACCACTAGATCTCTAGTTGCTCATTTTTTGTGAACATTACTCTTTTGTGTCCTCTATTGAGCCATACAGGATAGAGGATGCACTAAGAGTTCCGGATTGGGTGGTGGCAATGCAAGAGGAGCTCAACAACTATGGCATTTAGTTCCACGTCCTAACCAAAATGTTGTAGGTACCAAGTGGGTATTACACAACAAGCAAGATGAGCATGGTGTGGTGACAAGGAACAAAGCCTGACTTGTGGCAAAGGGTTATTCACAAGTCGAATGTTTGGATTTTGATGAAACCTATGCACCCGTAGCTAGGCTTGAGTCAATTCGTATATTACTTGCCTATGCTACTTACCATGGCTTTAAGCTCTATCAAATGGACGTGAAAAGTGTCTTCCTCAATGGCCCTATCAAGGAAGAGGTCTATGTTGAGCAACCTCCCGACTTTGAAGATAGTGAGTACCCTAACCACGCGTATAAGCTCTCAAAGGCGCTTTATGGGCTCAAGCAAGCCCCAAGAGCATGGTATGAATGCCTAAGAGACTTTCTAATCACTAATGGCTTCATAGTCAGAAAAGTCGATCCAACCCTTATCACTAAAGCTGTTGCAAAAGACTTGTTTATATACCAAATTTATGTTGATGATATTATATTTGGGTCTACTAACAAGTCAACTTGTGAAGAGTTTAGTAGGATCATGATACAGAAATTCGAGATATCTATGATGGGGGAGTTGAAGTATTTTCTTGGATTTCAAATCAAGCAACTCCAAGAGGGCACCTTCATCAGCCAAACTAAGTACATTCAAGACATACTTAAGAAGTTTGGAATGAAGAATGGCAAACCCATCAAGACACCCATGGGAACCAATGGGCATCTCGACCTCGACACAAAAGGTAAGTCCGTGGATCAAAAGGTATATCGGTCGATGATAGGATCTTTACTCTACTTATGTGCATCTCGATCGGATATTATGCTTTCTGTATGCATGTGTGCAAGGTTCCAAGCAAATCCTAAGGAAGTTCACCTTAGGGCCGTCAAAAGAATCATGAGATATTTAGTTTACACTCCTAAGTTTGGGCTTTGGTACCCCAAGGGATATACCTTTGATTTAATTGGTTATTTCGATGCCGATTATGCTGGATGTAAAATTGACAGGAAGAGCACATCAGGGACTTGTCAGTTTCTGGGAAGATCTCTGGTGTCTCGGGCTTCAAAGAAACAAAACTCAGTAGCTCCGTTTTTTGCGCTTAATGCCAAAGGGGGAGAAAGGATTAAGCCCAAAGCAAAGGACTGCACCACCATTTCAAAAAAACACTAATGATTATTTCAATTGGTGTTAGAGTTAATTTTCAATTGGTATCTTATTTGGTTTCAAAATATCAAGTTAGTATGAAAAAATTTAATTAGTATAATTTCATTTGGTATCTGTTTCAAAAAGGGAAAATCATTTCAAAAACCCTCTTGAAAGCTAAGGGGAGAATTATTTCAGGGGGAGCTTTTATTTAGTCAAAGGAAAAGCATTTGAAACAGGGGGAGGAATTTCAAATCTTAAAATACTTCTTGCAATCATATTCCTATACCTTTGACTATTTGCAAAAGATTTTGAAAAGCTTTTCTCAGAAGATTTGCAAAAACAATCTGAGTGGTGCAAATGTGGTCCAGAATGTTAAAAATGTCAAATCAAACTTATATGCTTAGAAATGCTTTCATTTCAAAATAACTTATGCACATCCGTCAAAATGCAAACTATTTACACTTTGTATTTGCTTTGGTTTGTGTTGGCATCAATCACCAAAAAGGGGGAGATTGAAAGGGAAATAGCCTCAACATTTTCTATAATCGTTTTTGGTGTTTGACGACCATCACAAACCTTGTGGACTAATCAGTTTGCTTAGTCAATCATTTCTCAGGTGCATAAGTTCATCTACAACTATTCTAAATCGACCGTCCATAGAGAAAAATATTTTGCGCTAGTTCAAAAGAATTCTAATTTTGAAACCCGTAGCGCTGTTAGCCCTCATGCACATGCTATCATTTATGCTCTATGAGGCACTAAGTTTTACACCATTCAAGTTCATTGACCCCTCTTAATAGTACGACTGTCTATCCTATTAATTCGGTCAATATCTTCTCTAAGCACCTGCTGACCGACAAAAGCAAAAAACTATGTTTTACCTTTGCCTTCTCTTGATCCACAATCAATGTTTATGAGTCCCCAAAGACTTTACTGTATCCTGTGGTCCAGTCTTGCATTCTTATTTCTCCAAGAATTGTTAGTCCACAGTCAGTTGTCATTAATTACCAAAACACCACTTAGAGGCCTAGATGATTCACAATCTCCCCCTTTTTGGTAATTGATGACAACATCGCACATTTTAGAGAAAAGTGGATTTTGTTTCCCAACCTTTCTTACATTCTGAGTATAAGAAAGATTCGAGATGAGTTTTTGAGTGACTTATCTTGATTTTGAGGTTCATCTGAAATGTTGATAAGTCAACACCGAAAAACTTAGAGAATAGAAATAACCCCCCTATATGTGTGCAAAGAGAATATCCAGATCACGAATTCATACACATAGTATATCAAAGTTTTAGCGGAGACCTTCCTATAATCTTGGTTATCGAGGCACATAGAAATAATGGTTTAAAAAATTAAATCAGCAAGAGAGATACTTACTTCGATTAACCATTAAGAATTCAAACGGATAGAGCCTTAACAACAATTTAAACATAGTTCAAAGTAACATAATGACTTAGTAGCAGATGTAGCATAAGTATGCAAACGCAAATGTAGCATAAATATGCAGTAGGCTCCCCCTAAATCTTGAATCTTCATTTCTCAAGCAAGCTTCCACCCTGAATCATCACTTCTCTCCCCCTTGGCATCAATTTTCACAAAGGGGACATCACTGCGCACCAGGTGGAGGATGAGGATACAAATTGTAAAAATGATACCTGAAGCTATCATATATGGAAGTGAATTGACTGAAATCATTCTAAAGATGCTACTGTCTTTCATCCAGTGAGCGGATGTTGTCACTGGTAGACAGAGATTCAAATTGGCTGGACAAAGCACCCATATTATCTTGAAAGCTTTGTTGCATGTTGTTCATTCTGCTCATAATTGGATCATGCATAGTAGATTGAATATGAGAACGAAGATCATTGAACTGTGTATGAACCCCATCCAGCTGAGTGTCAACAACAGTAAATCGATCATGCAAATCAGAAAATTGACCATCAAATGTGTATTGCATGTGATCAAACCGGTCCTCGACATGTGGCATCATGCCTTGAAACTGACCATCAATATGAGTCTGGAGCCCTTGATGCATTTGTTGAAAATAGGGATCAAAATAGCCAGGGGCAGGCTGCCAGTACTGTCCATGCTGCTGTGTAGGCGAAGGTGGTGGCATTTGCTGAGCGGGATGCGCTTCAGGCTGATCATCAAAAGCATATCCCTGTGCTCCCTCATCATCAGGAAACGATGTGAGAGGCCTGGTAAGAAAAACAATTTCATTTTTGAATGGCCTGAACGGAGTGTGAGCAGTTTCACACCGCCCTTTGAATCTGGTTTTGGCTTTAATCAAAGCCATAATATATGGAGCATAGGCCAGATTCTGGTTCTTGTCCATCTTCAGATCATTTAACTATCGCATCATAAAGAGAACAACATCCATGACCTCCCCTTCATGACATGATAATAATATTCCAGAATTTGTCCTGGATCCTGCTTTTGTCCCCACTCTTTGGAAGAATGGTGACTCTGGCAATCTTGTTGATGACTACAGGATGATGGCGTAGGCCTGGAGTCTCGCTGAAACGCCTAGGTATACCTAGCCTGGCAGGTTCATAATACTGAGCAAAATCTTCAAACTGGTCCTCAGTATAAAGATCTACTCGCTGAGAGATAATTGCATAATCCAGACTATTTGTCGCTGCAAATTCAGCAAATGTAGCCACATATCGCTTAAATCCAGTCATCCAGACAATGAGCTGATCTTCAATATTGATTTCAGCAGTTGCAAGAAACTGCTTGACAGTTAGTTCATTGAAGTCAGTTCGTTGACCCATGAACTCATACAAACCACATGCCTAGAACTTAGCGAGTAATCCTTCCATAATCATCTAACCCT
The DNA here is from genome assembly GCF_902167145.1 of Zea mays. Lineage (NCBI taxonomy): Eukaryota > Viridiplantae > Streptophyta > Magnoliopsida > Poales > Poaceae > Zea > Zea mays. The sequence continues at coordinate 135,627 of NW_023367003.1, read as the reverse complement.
GCATATATTTTGAGTCAATAACTTGATGTTTATGAAATTTTATGTCCATTGGAGTACCCTAGAACACATCAAACTGTAACTGAGTATGGAAGTACTGGATGTTTGTGTCATTGGGCAGAGAGAATTGATTCACGGTCCTCCTAGAGGAATACTCAGCCATGGAAAATCGCATCCTAGGATATGTCCATCCTGTAATGTCAATGGGATAGTCTGGATGAGAGTGGAGAGCATCTTCAGTATCCAATGAAACACTATCCCCAGCTGATGATTGGGCCTCAGAGTCACGACGACGTTTGGACAGAAATTGCCCTGCAATCTTCTTCTTGAGACCACCGAATCCACTGAAAATAGAATATAAGGAATCCCAATAATAAGATAATAACCTGAAAAAATGACAATAAGATCTATAGAGTAATCTGCCTTAAGGCGGACGGTCCGCGCTAGTGTACCGAACGGTCCACGCACCAAGGGACGAACGGTCCGTGCTACACCGACGAACGGTCCGCGATAGACCAGGGGCGATTTTGGATCCCCAATGTGCTGCAAACATGAATTTCAAAATTCGACAAAGATATCCATGAAGTGAAACAAATTTTTGCAGCGAGTTCATTTGGACAATCATAACAAATTCCCCCAAACAATTTGATGAAAAATCTATCCAAGAACAGATCAGAGACTGATTTATGTAAACCCTAAAAAGTGCAATAATTGAAAAAATTGCATGAAGATTTTAATACCGAGAGGAAGACATCGTAGTTGATCACCACGAAGACTCTTGGACAGTCTGCGCTCAAAATCGAAACGACACCAACCGCAGAATTTTTTAAATAAGTAGAAAGTGTGTGAGAGAGAGAGCAAAGATAATGGAGAAGGAAGTGCTGCTGGCGGCGTCGGCTAACATAAAAACTCACTCGCGGATGGTCCACGAAAGAGACCGGACGGTCCGCGACCTGATATGCGCAGACAGGCTGCTTTGTCCACCGGAAAGTCCAACAACCGATGCGCCGGACGGCCCGAGGTCAGGGGGCGAACGGTCCGCGGCCTGACAGAGAGTTTTTAATACCTTTTGCAGTTATTGAAAACGAGTTTCAACATGGATTCTTACCTCCAAAATAGACAAGTTTATCAATCCAATAGTTTGAATAGATGAGTTCATATATAATAAACTTGAGAGTGTAGTCTTTTGCATATATATATATATATATAGCATTGACATCATGTAATAAGAATAAATGATCAAAAATAGGAGATAAATATCACAAAAAGGAGCATCCTAGAAATCAAATCAAGTGCAACACATGTGTACTCATATTCAAGCAACATTCGAGTGATCAATTATATTCATTTCACTCCTCAATTTGCAAAACCTTGCTTCATCTAGCGGCTTTGTAAATATATCCACCAGTTGATCATCTGTGTCGATAGAATAAATAGAGATATCTCCTTTGCCAACATTATCTCTTAAGAAATGATGCCTAATATCAACGTGCTTTGTTCTTGAGTGTTGAACGAGATATGTAGCCAATTTTACGGCACTTTCATTGTCACAGAAAAGAGGAATATTTTTGAATGAAATCCCATAATCCAATAAGGTTTGTGAAAGTCGCCTAGAGGGGGGGGTGAATAGGGCGAATCTGAAGTTTACAAACTTAAGCACAACTACAAGCCGGGTTAGCGTTAGAAATATAAACGAGTCCGAGAGAGAGGGCGCAAAACAAATCGTGAGCGAATAAAGAGCGAGACACGATGATTTGTTTTACCGAGATTCGGTTCTTGCAAACCTACTCCCCGTTGAGGTGGTCACAAAGACCGGGTCTCTTTCAACCCTTTCCCTCTCTCAAACGGTCCCTCGGACCGAGTGAGCTTCTCTTCTCAATCAAACGGAACACGAAGTTCCCGCAAGGACCACCACACAATTGGTGTCTCTTGCCTTGGTTACAATTGAGTTTGATCACAAGAATGAAGGAAGAAAAGAAGCGATCCAAGCGCAAGAGCTCAAATGAACACGACAAATCACTCTCTCTAATCACTAAAGCTTTGTGTGGAGTTGGGAGAGGATTTGATCTCTTTGGTGTGTCTTGTATTGAATGCTAGCTCTTGTAAGGTGTAGAAGAGTGGAAAACTTGGATGCCATTGAATGTGGGGGTGGTTGGGGTATTTATAGCCCCAACCACCAAAAATGCCTGTTGGAGGGCTGCTGTCGCATGGAGCACCGGACAGTCCGGTGCGCCACCGGACACTGTCCGGTGCGCCAGCCACGTCAGCGAGCCGTTGGGGTTCGACCGTTGGAGCTCTAACTTGTGGGGCCTCTGGGCTGTCCGGTGGTGCACCGGACAGGTCCTGTAGACTGTCTGGTGCGCCTTCTGGCGCTGCTCTGTCCTCTGCGCCCGTAGGCGCGCATTTAATGCGTTGCAGTCGACCGTTGCTTCGCAAAGTAGCCGTTGCTCCGCTGGCACACCGGATAGTCCGGTGTGCACCGGACACTGTCCGGTGACTCACCGGACAGTCCGGTGAATTATAGCGGAGCGCCCTCTGATTTTCCCGAAGGTGACGAGTTCGAGCTGAAGTGCCCTGGTGCACCGGACACTGTCCGTTGGTGCACCAGACAGTCCGGTGTGCCAGACCAGGGTGCCTTTCGGGTTGTCTTTTGCTCTCTTGTTTGAACCATTTTCTTGGTCTTTTTATTGGCTTATTGTGAACCTTTGGCACCTGTAGAACTTATAGACTAGAGCAAACTAGTTAGTCCAATTATTTGTGTTAGCCAATTCAACCACCAAAATCAATTAGGAAATAGGTGTAAGCCTAATTCCCTTTCAATCTCCCCCTTTTTGGTGATTGATGCCAACACAAACCAAAGAAAATATAGAAGTGCATAATTGAACTAGTTTGCATAATTGTAAGTGCAAAGGTTACTAAGAATTGAGCCAATATAAATTCTCATAAGATATGCATGGATTGTTTCTTTATATTTTTGACATTTTGGACCACGTGTTGGGGACTTGTTCTCAAATGCTAAGAATTAAGAACAAGGCAACACAAGAAATGTTAGGTGTTAAGGTCCTTCGTCCTCCATAACAATATATCCCTTCGGGATATAGAGCATCTCGGACGAAGGTTACGAAGGACATACCTTCGTAAGCATAATAACGAAGAATGAAGCATTTGCATAAATCATAGAATATGAAATAAACATTTAAATATTGTCAAAGAATTATCTCTACTTGTATTAATGAATACAAATGACTTTGAATTACAAATGTACCTTCGGTTCTGCGGAAGGCAAAGGTACAAGCGTGATGCGAAAGCAAATGACAGGTTCACGTGAACAGTACAGAGGTACTGTTCATCTATTTATAGGCACAGGTCGCAGCCTGTGACAAATTACAATTATGCCCCTTGCGAAAGTTTATAGCATTAACTCAGACTCATATGTATAAAAAGGTCATTCTATCTCTATGTCGGTTTAAAAACGCCGAAGCTCCATGAAAAGGGACCTTCGGCCATCTCTTGGAGACGACTTCAGCCGAAGCTGCTTCTTCGTGTGAGACCTTCGGCGCACCGAAGCACGACCCCAACAGTAGCCCCTTTCGCGGTGCTAGATCGTTCTTCGTAACGAGCTTGACCCGTGAAAAAAGCCTCTTCAGCTTCGGGAAGCCGAAGGTCCAAAAAACACCTTCCCTGAGCTCGTTGCGGAGAAAACGATCCGACTTCCGAGCGCGTGTCGGTCCCACCTTGCAGAGTTACTGTTTGATCCTTGCGGTCCACTGCGCAGCGGGTACAAGTTACGGCGCGCCTGGTGTAACAATTCCGCCGCTTCGCCTTCTTTCCTGCAGTACTATATAAACAAGCAGGTAGGTGTGAAGTTACCACAGCATTCATTGCTATTTGCACTGTTTTGCTGCCGAAATTTTCCATCATAGCCGAAGCTTAAATCCCAAAATCGAACGAAGGTCCGTCTCGACACTTGCTTCGTCAGAAAGAAGAGCTTCGGAGAGAAGAAAAAAGTAAAAAGTTTCTGACTTGCCAAACTTAAAATCAAATGGCGAGAATTCGATCTACTGCCAAAGTTGTACGTGAGGGAGACGAAGCCGAAGGTTTCAAACACTGTGCCCATCCTCCGAAGCGATGCAGCGCTCCGGTCTAGTGGCTGCGGAAGAGAGGCCTGGTACCGAAGTAAACCCGACAACAGCCGAAGAAGAAAACATTGATGGGACTGACTCCGGAGATGACTACCACATGTCTACACCCAGCAAGCCCAGTCACCTGGATTTTGGAAAATCAACTGTTTCAAAGGCTGACCTTGCGAAGATGATAAAGGCAGGTTTTTTCAAAGAAGATCAGAAAAAGCTACTTCGCTTCGGAGGAGAGGAGACTACCCCGAAGCCAGAGAAGGATGAGATTGTAATTTTCAAAAGCTTTTTTAAAAGCTGGGCTGAGATTTCCTCTTCATGGAATTATTGGAGATGTGTTGCAAAAGTTTGGCATTTATTTTCACCAATTGACTCCTAACGCCATTGTTAGGCTTAATGTTTATATTTGGGCTCTCCGAAGCCAAGCTGTGGAACCGTTTGCCGACAGCTTCTGCCGAGCGCACGAATTACATTACCAAACGAAGGCCAGAGCAGACGGACTACATGATAACTTCGGCTGTTACAATTTTGCCTACCGGAAGACAACAAAGTGTCCTGTTATCAGCTACCGGAGCAAATGGCCAGCAGGCTGGAAGTCTGAGTGGTTCTACGTAAAAGTTGACGAAGACAGAGAAAAATTGGTACAAAGTCCTCTGGAATTAATCTTCGGAGAGACAAGGCCACACTGCCACATCGGCGATTTAAAGGGTCCTACCTGGGCCGCTCTGGGTGAATTCGAAATTATTTCAGAACATATTGGCACCAGGGATCTGGTTCAGGAATTTTTGGCATTCAGAGTTTTCCCTACTTTAAAAGAGTGGGAGATGCCGAAGCTGGAGGGAGAGAAGAAGGATGGGGAGCTTGTTCGTCTGCCTTATCACTTTAAATTCAAGAAGTACTTTAAGAAACCCTGCAAAGAGTGGTTGGACACAGTTGAGACAATGTGCAATGAAATCTTGGGGAACTACTCCAAAAAGGAGGATCAATTAATGACAGCAGCCTTCGGCACCCGACCGAAGCGAAGGCTAAACCGAGTATTCGATGCCCTGGGCTTCGAGTATCCAGACTATGAGCAGTTGAATAAGGGTGCCGAAGGCCACAAAAGAAAAAGAGTGGCTGAAATTCTGACGAAGGATGAAGAGCAACCAGCAGCAGAGAAGAAAATTCCGAAGAAAAGGAAAATATCAACTCCGAAACGGAAAATATCCGAAGAAGAGAGAACCCCCACACCGCCTTCTACTAGCGACATAGAAGAATTTTAAAGGTAATGACTGAACCCATGCCTACGAAGCTAAGTCCACTAGAGCTCCAACTGACGAAGCTTTTTCGAAAGGTGGACGAGCCGGATCAGACGAAGACAAGCAAACCCAAGCGGCAAAGAATCATTGCGGTAACTGAAGTTATCGATAAGACGCCGCCAAGGGCGTCAATCCAAAAAAACGGCAGCTGCCGAAGGTGCAGCAATTGTCGAAGGCGTAGCTTCGGGGGTCGCGGCTACCGAAGCCGCTACAGCCGAAGATACAAACTTAAAAACCACGATTACGAATATCAACAAGATTTGGAAGACATGGCCGCGGAAGAAACTGGTGCTACTTCTGAAAAAACCATGGCCACAGTGCCTGAAAAAGGAAAAGAAATAGCCGAAGACCCTTCGGATGACGAAGCATACACTTTCCAGAACTTAGTTGGGCAAAAACTGACGAAGGAGGAAATAGAAGAACTTAAAGAATACGCCAAGTCTTGCGGGTATAAGTCAGATGCCCTCCTATTTGGGGGTGTAGATGATGAACAACTGGGCTGCATCCGGGACTCAGCTGGGGCTAAGGTCATCGGTACTTTATCAAAGAGTATCGGTTTTTCCGAAGCTGGAGTCAGACATCAGCCGCTACCGACGACAACATGTCGTTGGTAGTTTATTTTATTCTAACTTCAAGGTGAATGACTTGTTTCTTAACCTTTATTGCTTCTAATAAAAACATGACTGACGAAGGTTGTGTTTGTGTAGAGTATGCTATTGAGCAAGGCTTTGCAAATGCAGCAGGATCTTGAAGATAAAAAGCATGAAGTTATAATTGAAAATTTGGAAAACAAAATAAAGGAACAATCAGATGCTTTTGAGAAAAAGAGCTTCGAACTCCAGGCAGCCGAAGGTTTACTGGCGGAAGCTGAAGCAAAAATATTAGAACTGAACACGAAGCTTCTCCGCCAGTCTGAGCAGTTCGAACAAGAAAAACAAGATCTCAATGCAAAACTTGAAGCCGAAGCTCAGCAAAATTCGGATTTGAGAAAATTATTGACAAATCTTCAAGAAAAATGCCTAGAATTTAGCAGCAAGTGCATTCAGCGACCTAAGAAAGATTTTTCATTCGGTTGGAGCTAGCAGCGAAAAATTTACCCCCTCAGCTGAAGACCTACCACAAACCTTCGAACACATTGAGGGGGAAATTGACGAGCTCGACGAAGTCATAGCTGGGCATGGTGATTTCTGTGCCTGGGTAGCTTCTCGGGGGGACTGCTGCAGCCTTCATGAAGGCTGGCTGTGAACATGGAAAAGTTGTTAACAGACCCACCTTCGCCTTATCTCCATCAATCCTGGATGATATGCCTGACCTTGCCCGAAGTATCTCCAACAGATTTATAAAAATGATATGGACAAAAGGCGGGCGGGAGAAGGCTGGAGATGAAGCACGAAGCCATCTTGAACCAGTAAGAGATAATACTTCGTACTTACCTTTTTCTTTGCACTTGATTTTTACTCACGGTTCCTTGATTTATGTAGGATGACGAAGGTGAAGATGATGCCTAAATTATGTCGTCGAAGCTGAAACTTAATGAAGATCAGTAAAAGTGTACTGTAGGAAAACTCAGGATATTTTTGTAACAATCCTTGTAAATACAACTAGACTATCTTCAAGGAACTTTGTACATACCTTGCAATGTATTCTTACCCTCTGCTTGAAGCGCTTTGATGTGGACGAAACCAGTATTTTGAGCCGAAGGCGAAAAACACCTTCCTTCTTTTCGTACACAACGAAGCTTTAAAAGGTCGCTTCCTCTTTTTGCCGAAGCTTTGCTTTTTTGTACATGAAAACTACTTCTCCTTTCTGCCGAAGCTTTTCTTACAAAACATAAAAAACTACTTCTCTTTTCTGCCGAAGCTTTCCTTTACATGACAAAACATAAAAGACTACTACTCTTTTGCACAACGATTCGTAAAAATCCAGTTCTCCCTTATACTGAACTTTTCCTTGTGCCAAAGCAACGGAACTTTTCACTTTTGCAGACAACATAGCGTAACAAGTCATAAAAGGTACTTCTCCGAAGCTTTTTTGCCGAAGCAGCCACTTGGGAACACAAATGCTATGAATGAATGCTTATGCATGCGAATGTTTATGATGTAATGTAATGCACGAATGAATGTCCGAAGCATATGTCCGAAGCCATATTGTCAGCCATTACTTGAAAACAAGAACACATTAGCTCTGCATTCCCTTAGGAACGACTTTGGAGCTTCTTCGCCTCTTACTTAGGCAATATCAGCGTTGACTTTTCGCTGTAAGCTCTGCATCCCCTTAGGGACGTCTTTGGAGCTTCTTCGTCTTTTACTTAGACGGTATAAACTCTGCATTCCCTTAGGAACGTCTTTGGAGTTTTCTTCGCCTTTTACTTAGGCGGTATAAGCTCTGCATTCCCTTGGGAACGTCTTTGGAGCTTCTTCTCTTTTTTCTTTTTCAGTTTCTGCACTCGATGGTGCGTTCTCAGCTGTTACATTTACATTTTTTGGGGGATTTCGCTCTTATAAGACTAAAAAAGGAAATTACACATGATGGCCCCATTAAAAACCTTTCTCCCCCTTCGGAAAGGAAAAGGGTGCCATGAAAATGAAAAGAAAAAGCATAAAAATTACATCATATTATACATAGTATCGCCGAAGCTCATCCGCATTCCAAGACCTTGGAATTTCGTTGCCATCCATGTCCTTCAATCTGTATGATCCAGGCCTTGACGAAGATACTACTAAGAATGGTCCTTCCCATTTCAACTGTAGCTTACCCACTGTATCTGGGTTAGCCACTCTCCGAAGCACCAAGTGTCCCGGCTCAATATTTTTTAGCCGGACTTTTCTATCTCGCCATTTGACTGTTTCAGCCTGATATTTATTAATATTCTCCACGGCCTGAAGCCTGATCCCCTCTAAAGCATCTTTTTCCACAAGAGAAGCATCTTCGGGGCCTGATTCTGCCGAAGCTACTACTCTTACTGATCCAGCTTTTGCTTCCTCCGGAGTTATTGCTTCGTCACCGAATAATAATTTGAATGGGGTAAAGCCTGTAGACCTTGATGTTGTTGTATTGTGGCTCCACACCACTTTGATTAACTGATCTGGCCACTTTCCCCTGGGTTGATTGAAGATTAACTTCATTATTCCTGTCATTATAATGCCGTTGGCCCTTTCAACGAGCCCATTTGACTCCGGATGCCTGACTGACGCAAAATGGATCTTCGTTCCGATTTGATTACAGAAGTTTCTGAAAGCTTCGGAGTCAAACTGCGTTCCATTATCTACAGTAATTGCCTTCGGTACCCCGAAGCGACAGACAATATTCTGCCAGAAAAACTTTTGGACAGTGGCTGAAGTTATTGTGGCCAATGGCTTCGCCTCAATCCACTTGGAAAAATACTCCACAGCCACTATAACATATTTTAGATTCCCTTGAGCCGGTGGTAATGGGCCCAACAAGTCAAGGCCCCACCTTTGCAATGGCCAGATGGGTTGTATCAGCTGTGTTAAAGACGAAGGTTGTTTTTGATCTCTTGCACATTTCTGACAACCTTCGCACTTTTGCACTAACTCCGCTGCATCCGAAGCTGCCTTCGGCCAATAAAATCCTTGGCGGAAGACTTTCCCAAGTAATGGCCTAGATCCAATGTGGGATCCCACACAGGCCTGCATGTATCTCTTTCATCAACTCTATACCTTCGGCTCTAGATAAGCACTTGAGCAGCGGAGCACAAACTCCATGTTTGTATAATTCCCCTTCTATCATGACATACGGACGAGCTCTTGCCTCTATTCTTTTATTGTAAGCTTCGTCATCTGAAAGGGACTTACCCTGAAGGTAAGAGATTATTTCAGTTCTCCAATCCTTCGCTGTAAACAGGAGATATGTTGAGGACTGCTCTTTCAAGGAGCTCCACTGAAGGTGCCTTTATTGTTTCGAAAAACACATCCGAGGGTAACGGCAGCCCCTGTGCCGCAGACTTAGCTAGCAAATCAGCATGCTCATTTTGTCCTCGAGGAATATTCTTGACCGAGAATCCTTCGAAGGATGCCTCGATCCTTCGGACCGTATCTAGATACTTTTCAAGCTTCGGATCTTTAGCTTTGCAACTTTTGTCAACATGACCCGAAACCACCTGGGAATCAGTTTTAAGAATTGCCCTTCTGATTCCCATTGCCTTTAATTTCCGAAGGCCCAAAAGCAGGGCTTCGTACTCAGCAATATTGTTCGTGCAGCTGAAATCAAGTCTTGCTGCGTAACAAGTTTTGACATTGGATGGTGAAACCAACACAGCAGCTGCACCTGCTCCGAAGATTCCCCAAGAGCCATCACAAAACACTGTCCACACTTCGGCATCTTTATTTGCTTCTTCATCCTGAGCCCCTGGTGTCCAGTCGGCAATGAAATCTGCCAATGCTTGAGACTGGATCGAAGATCTATGCACATAATCAATGTAAAATTCGTTGAGCTCTGCAGCCCATTTCCCAATCCGTTCCAGTAGCTTCTCTATTTCTCATTATATCCTTCAACGGCTGCGAAGAAGGAACAATGATATTGTATGCCTGAAAATAATGCCGAAGCTTCCTGGATGCCATTAAAACGGCATATAATACCTTCTCCAGCTCTGTATAATTTTTCTTTGAGACACTAAGGACCTCAGATACAAAGTACACTGGAACTTGCTTCTTAAGCTGGCCAATAAAGCTTCTCCTGGACAAGCGCCGCACTTACTGCTGAGTGCGAAGCTTGCCACATATAACAACAGAGGAGCCCCTGGCGTTGGCGGAGTTAATGTTGTGAGATCTATCAAGTATTGCTTCAACTCTTCGAAGGCTTTTTGTTGGCTTGGGCCCCATTGAAAGACTCGGCTGACTTCAGCACCTCGAAGAATGGTAAGTTTCTTTCTGCTGATCTGGATATAAATCTGTTGAGAGATGCCAGCCTTCCTGTCAATCTTTGGGCCCCTTTTCTTGTAGTTGGTGGCTCCATTCGAAGTATAGCTTCGATTTTATTTGGATTAGCTTCGATTCCCTTTGTTGAAACTAAGCATCCAAGAAATTTACCCTTCTTTACTCCGAAGACACATTTCTCTGGATTCAGCTTCAGACCGCTTGTCTGAAGCTGGCGAAGGTCTCCTGCAGATCAGCAATATGGTCCTCTTGCTTCGTGCTTTTGACGATAATGTCATCAACATAGGTCAACACATTTCTACCTATTGAGACTGGAGAACCTTCGCAGTCATTCTGCTGAAACTTCCTCCAGCGTTTTTTGAGCCCCTCAGGCATCCGAAGATAGCAATACGTGCCACTTGGAGTTATGAAGCTAGTTTTCGGCTCATCTTCCTTTTTCATCCAGATTTGATGATATCCTGAGTAACAGTCCAAGAGACTCATGAGCTCTGAAGAAGCTGCTGCATCGACTAGAGAGTCTATCCTTGGCAACGGGAATTCGTCCTTCGGACAAGCTTTGTTGAGATCTGTGAAATCGATACACATTCTCCACTTGCCATTGGCCTTCTTCACCATAACAGTGTTAGCTAGCCACTCTGGGTACTTCACTTCTCTGATAACTCCTGCACTGAGGAGTCTTTTTACTTCGTTGCGGGCCCCTTCGGCCTTGTCATCAGACATTTTCCGAAGCCTCTGCTTTCGGGGTCTAAAGGATGGGTCAACATTGAGCGAATGTTCAATAACATCCCGGTTTACTCCACAGAGATCATTAGCCGACCATGCAAAAACATCTTTGTTGTTGAATAAAAACCTTATCAAGGTTTTCTCCTGGTCTTCAGATAACTGCGAGCCCAACAGCACCTTCTGATCTGCTATGTCTTCGCACAATAGCATGGGCTTCGGCTGATCAGCCGAAGCTGCTTTTTTCCCTCCTGAACTTGTACTGTTCACAAGCTTCAACTCCATCTATATTATGGATTGCCTTGGAATCAGTCCAGCTTCCTTCGGCCCTTCTGGCAGCTTCCTGACTCCCATGAATAGCAATAGGCCCTTGGTCCGAAGGTATCTTCATGCAGAGATAAGCTGGGTGAAGAATTGCTTCAAAAGCATTTAGGGTACCACGACCAATGATGGCGTTGTAGGGGTATTCCATGTCAACAATATCAAACACAATTTGCTCAGTCCTTGTGTTATTAACAAATCCGAAGGTTACCGGCATGGTAATCTTCCCGAGTGCCACAATCTGTCGCCCTCCGAAGCCACAAAGAGGGTGCGTAGCATCATGAATCTTGTCTTCAGGCTCTTGCATCTGTCTGAAGGCTTTGGCAAATATGATGTCAGCTGCACTGCCTGTGTCGACCAAGACATTGTGGACCAGAAATCCTTTGATAACACAAGAGATAACCATGGCATCATTGTGTGGGTAATCTTTAAGCTGAAGGTCCTCTTGGGAGAAGGTAATTGGAATGTGAGACCATTTTGACTTAATGAAGGGTCCCTGCACGCCAACATGCTGCAACCCTTCTCTGAGCCTCCTTCTTCTGCCTTTTGTTAGCTGGCTCTGAGCAAGAACCGCCTGTTATCGGGAGCACCAGCTTCGAAGCCGAAGCAGCTCCAGCTTGAGTGTTGAACGAAGCCATCAGCTCAGAAAGGTGGAAGTGAGTTGACCGGAGGTGGGCGCCAATGTTGGGGACTTGTTCTCAAATGCTAAGAATTAAGAACAAGGCAACACAAGAAATGTTAGGTGTTAAGGTCCTTCGTCCTCCATAACAATATATCCCTTCGGGATATAGAGCATCTCGGACGAAGGTTACGAAGGACATACCTTCGTAAGCATAATAACGAAGAATGAAGCATTTGCATAAATCATAGAATATGAAATAAACATTTAAATATTGTCAAAGAATTATCTCTACTTGTATTAATGAATACAAATGACTTTGAATTACAAATGTACCTTCGGTTCTGCGGAAGGCAAAGGTACAAGCGTGATGCGAAAGCAAATGACAGGTTCACGTGAACAGTACAGAGGTACTGTTCATCTATTTATAGGCACAGGTCGCAGCCTGTGACAAATTACAATTATGCCCCTTGCGAAAGTTATATAGCATTAACTCAGACTCATATGTATAAAAAGGTCATTCTATCTCTATGTCGGTTTAAAAACGCCGAAGCTCCATGAAAAGGGACCTTCGGCCATCTCTTGGAGACGACTTCAGCCGAAGCTGCTTCTTCGTGTGAGACCTTCGGCGCACCGAAGCACGACCCCAACACCACGCTTGCACAACATGTTTTGTTTTTGCAAACTCTTTTGTAAATTCTTTTCAAAGTCCTTTTGCAAATAGTCAAAGGTAAATGATTAAGATTTTGAGAAGCATTTTGAAGATTTGAAATTTTCTCCCCCTGTTTTAAATGCTTTTCCTTTGACTAACCAAAACTCCCCCTCAATAAATTCCTCATCTTAGTATTCAAGAGGGTTTTAAGATACCAATTTGAAGGTGCTACTTTCTTCCCCTTTTGAACACAATAAGATACCAATTTGAAAATCATTAGTTTTAAAATTAGGTGGTGGTGCGATCCTTTTGCTTTGGGCTAATACTTTCTCCCTCTTTGGCATGAATCGCCAAAAACGGATACTTTGAGTGAAATATAAGCCCTTTGTTACTACTTTCTCCCCTTTGGCAAATAAAATATGAGTGAAGATTATACCAAAGACGGAGAATTGCTCGGAGCGACGGCGAAGGATGAGTTATAGAGTGGAGTGGAAGCCTTTGCCTTTGCCGAAGACTCCAATTTGCCTTTGCCGAAGCCTTAGGGTCGGCTTGGAATCTTGCACACATGCATACGGAAAGCATTATGTCCGGTCGAGATGCACATAAATAGAGTAAAGAGCCTATCATCGATCGGTATACCTTTTGATCGACGGATTTACCTCCCGTGTCGAGGTCGAGATGCCCATTGGTTCCCATGGGTGCCTTGATGGGTTTGGCATCCTTCATCCCAAACTTGTTTAGAATGTCTTGAATATACTTTGTTTGGCTAATGAAGGTGCCCTCTTGGAGTTGCTTCACTTGAAATCCCAAGAAGTACTTCAACTCCCCCATCATAGACATCTCGAATTTTTGTGTCATGATCCTACTAAATTCCTCACATGTAGATTCGTTAGTAGACCCAAATGTAATATCATCAACATAAATTTGGCATACAAACAAATCATTGTCAAGAGTTTTAGTAAATAAAGTAGGATCGGCCTTTCCAACTTTGAAGCCATTAGTGATAAGAAAATCTCTTAGGCATTCATACCATGCTCTTGGGGCTTGCTTGAGCCCATAAAGCGCCTTAGAGAGTTTATAAACATAGTTAGGGTACTCACTATCTTCAAAGCCGGGAGGTTGCTCAACATAGACCTCTTCCTTGATTGGTCCATTGAGGAAGGCACTTTTCACGTCCATTTGATAAAGCTTAAAGCCATGGTAAGTAGCATAGGCTAGTAATATGCGAATTGATTCAAGCCTAGCTACGGGTGCATAGGTTTCACCGAAATCTAAACCTTCGACTTGTGAATATCCCTTGGCCACAAGTTGGGCTTTGTTCCTTGTCACCACACCATGCTCATCTTGCTTGTTGCGGAAGACCCACTTGGTTCCTACAACATTTTGATTAGGACGTGGAACCAAATGTCATACCTCGTTCCTAGTGAAGTTGTTGAGCTCCTCTTGCATCGCCACTACCCAATCCGAATCTTGTAATGCTTCCTCTACCCTGTGTGGCTCAATAGAGGAAACAAACGAGTAATGCTCACAAAAATGTGCAACACGAGATCTAGTGGTTACCCCCTTATGAATGTCGCCGAGGATGGTGTCGACGGGGTGATCTCGTTGGATTGCTTGGTGGACTCTTAGGTGTGGCGGTCTTGGTTCTTCATCCTCCTTGTCTTGATCATTTGCATCTCCCCCTTGATCATTGCCGTCATCTTGAGGTGGCTCATCTTTTTGATCTTCTCCTTCATCAACTTGAGCCTCATCCTCATTTTGAGTTGGTGGAGATGCTTGCGTGGAGGAGGATGGTTGATCTTGTGTTTGTGGAGGCTCTTCGGATTCTTTAGGACACACATCCCCAATGGACATGTTCCTTAGTGCGATGCATGGAGCCTCTTCATCACCTATCTCATCAAGATCAACTTGCTCTACTTGAGAGCCGTTAGTCTCATCAAACACAACGTCACAAGAAACTTCGACTAGTCCTGAGGACTTGTTAAAGACTCTATATGCCCTTGTGTTTGAATCATATCCTAGTAAAAAGCCTTCTACTGTCTTAGGAGCAAATTTAGATTTTCTACCTCTTTTGACAAGAATAAAGCATTTGCTAACAAAGACTCTAAAATATGAAATATTGGGCTTTTTACCGGTTAGGAGTTCATATGATGTCTTCTTGAGGATTCGGTGTAGATACAATCGATTGATGGCGTAGCAGGCGGTGTTGACCGCCTCGACCCAAAACCGATCCGATGTCTTGTACTCATCAAGCATGGTTCTTGCCATGTCCAATAGAGTTCTATTCTTCCTCTCCACTACACCATTTTGTTGTGGGGTGTAGGGAGAAGAGAACTCATGCTTGATGCCCTCCTCCTCAAGGAAGCCTTCAATTTGGGAGTTCTTGAACTCCGTCCCGTTGTCGCTTCTAATTTTCTTGATCCTTAAGCCGAACTCGTTTTGAGCCCGTCTCAAGAATCCCTTTAGGGTTTCTTGGGTATGAGATTTTTCCTGCAAAAATAACACCCAAGTGAAGCGAGAATAATCATCCACAATAACTAGACAGTACTTACTCCCGCCGATGCTTATGTAAGCTATCGGGCCGAATAGATCCATGTGTAGGAGCTCAAGTGGCCTGTCAGTCGTCATGATGTTCTTGTGTGGGTGATGAACACCAACTTGCTTCCCTGCTTGACATGCGCTACAAACCCTGTCTTTCTCAAAATGAACATTTGTTAGTCCCAAAATGTGTTCTCCCTTTAGAAGTTTGTGAAGATTCTTCATTCCAACATGTGCTAGTCGGCGATGCTAGAGCCAGCCCATGTTAGTCTTAGCAATTAAGCAAGTGTCAAGTTCAGCTCTATCAAAATCTACTAAGTATAGCTGACCCTCTAACACTCCCTTAAATGCTATTGAATCATCACTTCTTATAAGACAGTAACACCTACATCTGTGAAAAGACAGTTGTAGCCCAGTTTGCATAATTGAGAAACGGAAAGCAAATTGTAATCTAAAGAATCTACAAGAAAAACATTGGAAATGGAATGGTCAGGTGATATAGCAATTTTACCCAATCCTTTGACCAAACCTTGATTTCCATCCCCGAATGTGATAGCTCTTTGGGGATCTTGGTTTTTCTCGTAGGAGGAGAACATCTTCTTCTCCCCTGTCATGTGGTTTGTGCACCCGCTATCAATGATCCAACTTGAGCCTCCGGATGCATAAACCTACAAAACAAATTTAGTTCTTGATTTTAGGTACCCAAATGGTTTTGGGTCCTTTGACATTAGACACAAGAACTTTGGGTACCCAAATACAAGTCTTTGACCCCTTGTGCTTGCCCCCAACAAACTTGGCAACTACCTTGCCTGATTTGTTAGTCAAAACATAAGATGCATCAAAAGTTTTAAATGAAAAGTTGGAATCATTTGATGCACTAGGAGTTTTCTTCTTAAGCAATTTAGCACGGATTGATTGCCTAGAGCTAGATGTCTCACCCTTATACATAAAAGCATGATTAGGGCCAGAGTGAGACTTCCTAGAGTGAATTCTCCTAATTTTGCTCTCAGGATAACCGGCAGGGTACAAAATGTAACCCTCGTTATCCTGAGGCATGGGAGCCTTGCCCTTAACAAAATTAGACAATCTTTTAGGAGGGGCATTGAGTTTGACATTGTCCCCTTTTTGGAAGCCAATGTCATCCTTGATGCCAGGGCGTCTCCCACTATAGAGCATGCTTCTAGCAAATTTAAACTTTTCATTTTCTAAGTCATGCTCGACAATTTTAGCATCTAATTAGCTATATGATCATTTTGTTGTTTAATTAAAGTCATATGATCATGAATAGCATCAATGTTAATGTCTCTACATCTAGTACAAATGGAAGTATGCTCGACGGTAGATGTAGAGGGTTTGCAAGATTTTAATTCTACAACCTTAGCATGTAATATATCATTTTCACTTCTAAGGTTAGAAATAGTAACATCAAAATCTTTAGCCTTAGCAATCAATTTCTCATTTTCATTTCTAAGGCTAGCAAGAGAGATATTCAATTCTTCAATCTTAGCAAGCAAATCAACATTATCATTTCTAAGATTGGGAATTGAAACATCACAGACATTTGAATCAACCTTAGCAATTAAATTGACATTCTCATTTCTAAGGTTGGTAATAACATCATGGCAAGTGCTTAGCTCACTAGATAGTTTTTTCACATTTTTCTATTTCTAGAGCATAAGCATTCTTAACCTTAACATGCTTCTTGTTTTCTTTAATAAGAAAGTCCTCTTGGGAATCCAAGAGATCATCCTTCTCATAAATAGCACTAATTAATTCATTCAATTTTTCTTTTTGATGCATGTTAAGGTTGGCAAAAAGTGTGCGCAAGTTATCCTCCTCATCAATATAATTATCCTCATCACTAGAGGTTTCATATTTAGTGGAGGATCTTGATTTTACCTTCTTCCTTTTGCCGTCCTTTGCCATGAGGCACTTGTGGCCGACGTTGGGGAAGAGAAGACCCTTGGTGACGGCGATGTTGGCGGCGTCCTCGTCGGAGGAGGAGTCGGAGGAGCTCTCATTGGAGTCCCACTCGCGACAAACATGAGCATCGCCGCCCTTTTTCTTGTAGTACCTCTTCTTCTCCTTTCTTCTCCCCTTCTTGTCGTCACCCCTGTCACTGTCACTTGATAGTGGACATTTTGCAATAAAATGACCGGGCTTACCACACTTGTAGCATACTTTCTTGGAGCGGGGCTTGTAATCCTTCCCCCTCCTTTGCTTGAGGATTTGGTGGAAGCTCTTGATGATGAGCGCCATCTCCTCATTATCGAGCTTAGAGACGTCGATGGGTTGTCTACTTGATGTAGACTTCTCCTTTTTCTCCTCTGTTGCCTTGAATGCGATTGGTTGTGCTTCGGGCGTGGAGGGGCCATCTAGCTCATTGATTTTCTTTGAGCCTTTGATCATCAACTCAAAGCTCACAAAGTTTCCTATCACTTCCTCGGGAGTCATTAGTGTATATCTAGGATTACCACGAATTAATTGAACTTGAGTAGGGTTAAGGAAAACAAGTGATCTAAGAATAACCTTAACCATCTCATGGTCATCCCATTTATTACTCCCGAGGTTGCGCACTTGGTTCACCAAGGTCTTGAGCCGGTTGTACATTTCTTGTGCCTCCTCCCCTTGGTGAAGCCGAAAGCGACCGAGCTCCCCCTCGATCGTCTCCCGCTTGGTGATCTTGGTCACCACGTCTCCTTCGTGCGCGGTCTTTAGCACGTCCCAAATCTCCTTTGCGCTCTTCAACCCTTGCACCTTATTATACTCCTCTCGACTTAGAGAGGCGAGGAATATAGTGGTGGCTTGGGAGTTGAAGTGCACAATTTGGGCTACTTCGTCCTCATCATAGTCTTCATCCCCTACGGATGGTACCTGTACACCAAACTCAACAACATCCCATATACTTTTGTGGAGTGAGGTTAGGTGATACCGCATCTTGTCACTCCACCTAGAATAATCTTCACCATCAAACGTTGGTGGTTTGCCTAATGGGACGGAAAGTAATGGCGTATGTTTAGGAATGCGAGGGTAGCGTAGGGGGATCTTACTAAACTTCTTGCGCTCATGGCGCTTAGAAGTTACGGACGGCGTGTCGGAGCCGGAGGTGGATGGCGACGAGGAGTCGGTCTCATAGTAGACCACCTTCCTCATCTTCTTCTTCTTGTCACTGCTCCAACGCAACTTGTGTGAAGGGGATTCCTTTTCCTTCCCCTTCCCTTTGTTGTAGGACTCTCCCGATGGAGCCTTCCCGTGGCTTGAAATGGACTTCTCGCCAGTCCCCATCTCTTTCTTGGCGTGATCTCCCGACATCACTTCGAACGGTTAGGCTCTAATGAAGCACCGGGCTCTGATACCAATTGAAAGTCGCCTGGAGGGGGTGAATAGGGTGAATCTGAAGTTTACAAACTTAAGCACAACTACAAGCCAGGTTAGCGTTACAAATATAAACGAGTCCGAGAGAGAGGGCGCAAAACAAATCGTGAGCGAATAAAGAGCGAGACACGATGATTTGTTTTACCGAGGTTCGGTTCTTGCAAACCTACTCCCCATTGAGGTGGTCACAAAGACCGGGTCTCTTTCAACCCTTTCCCTCTCTCAAACGGTCCCTCAGACCGAGTGAGCTTCTCTTCTCAATCAAACGGAACACGAAGTTCCCGCAAGGACCACCACACAATTGGTGTCTCTTGCCTTGGTTACAATTGAGTTTGATCACAAGAATGAAGGAAGAAAAGAAGCGATCCAAGCGCAAGAGCTCAAATGAACACGACAAATCACTCTCTCTAATCACTAAAGCTTTGTGTGGAGTTGGGAGAGGATTTGATCTCTTTGGTGTATCTTGTATTGAATGCTAGCTCTTGTAAGGTGTAGAAGAGTGGAAAACTTGGATGCCATTGAATGTGGGGTGGTTGGGGTATTTATAGCCCCAACCACCAAAAATGCCTGTTGGAGGGCTGCTGTCGCATGGAGCACCGGACAGTCCGGTGCGCCACCGGACACTGTCCGGTGCGCCAGCCACGTCAGCGAGCCGTTGGGGTTCGATCGTTGGAGCTCTGACTTGTGGGGCCTCTGGGCTGTCCGGTGGTGCACCGGACAGGTCCTGTAGACTGTCTGGTGCGCCTTCTGGCACTGCTCTGTCCTCTACGCCCGCAGGCGCGCATTTAATGCGTTGCAGTCGACCGTTGCTTCGCGAAGTAGTCGTTGCTCCGCTGGCACACCGGACAGTCCGGTGTGCACCGGACACTGTTCGGTGACTCACCGGACAGTCCGGTGAATTATAGCGGAGCGCCCTCTGATTTTCCCGAAGTTGACGAGTTCGAGCTGAAGTGCCCTAGTGCACCGGAAACTGTCCGGTGGCACACCGGACAGTCCGGTGCGCCAGACCAGGGTGCCTTTCGGGTTGTCTTTTGCTCTCTTGTTTGAACCCTTTTCTTGGTCTTTTTATTGTCTTATTGTGAACCTTTGGCACCTGTAGAACTTATAGACTAGAGCAAACTAGTTAGTCCAATTATTTGTGTTGGGCAATTCTACCACCAAAATCAATTAGGAAATAGGTGTAAGCCTAATTCCCTTTCAGTTTGTTTCATCCATAATAATTGAGCGCACAATTACCATCCAATATATATTCTGCCTCGGCAGTAGAGAGAGTGTTGGAGACTTGTTCTCAAATGCTATGACTTAAGAACAAGGCAACACAAAATGTTAAAGGTTAATGCCCTTCGTCCTTCGAAGCATTATTTCCCTTAGGATATAATGATCTTCAGACGATGGTCATGAAGGACGTACCTTCATCATCACAGTATATGTTAATGAAAGAAGAAGCATATGAAATATGAGAGACAACGTGAATAGTCATATAACATTACTAATTCAACTTTATTGTATTATCATGGATAAATAGAAATAATATGGAATTACATTTGTACCTTCGGCTTGACAGAAGGAGAAAGTACAAGTGTGACGCACGAGCGAGTACCAGTCAACGTGAACAGTACGGGGGTACTGTTCATCTATTTATAGGCACAGGTCGCAGCCGGCGTGAAATTACATTTATACCCTTTACAATCGATTACAATCATGACACAAACTATCATGGGACAATCTGTCTTTTCATCTTTAAGTCGGTACAACCCTTCATCTTAGGGCATGTCGTTATGCCGAAGTTCCCTGTAAGGTAACTTCGGCGTATTTGTGCTGATCTTCCAAAGGTGTTTCCTCTTACAGGACCTTCGGCTACAAAGCAAACCCCCAACATTAGCCCCTTCGCGGTGCTAGATCATTTTTCGTAACAAGCTTGATCTGTAAAAAATCGTCATAGGCTTCAGAATGCCGAAGGTCCGAAAAACACCTTCCGAGAGCTTGTTGCCGAGAAACGATTAAAATAATCCGAGCGTGAGGTGGCCCCACCATGCAGCGGGTACGCGCGATCTGGCAATTCATCTCTCACACACCGTGGTCCACCGTTCAGTGGGTGCGGGTGACTGTTGAGCGGGTACGGGCGACTTGACGATTCACCTTCACACCTGCAGCACTATATAAACAGATGGGTAGGTGTGAAGTTACCACAGCATTCATTGCCATTGCACTGTTGTGCTGCTGAAAAAATTTAACCATAGCCGAAGCTTTCTCATCGCATTCTCAAGCAAAGCATCATTTTGATCTAGCTTCGTCATAAGAAGGAGCTTCATCAGATCTATAAAAATCATCAACATTCATAATAACTGCAAGGAATTCAACACCTGATGGCCAGAGGTTGTTCAATTGCTAGGGTGACCCGTGACGGAGAGGAGGCCGAAGCCACAGAGACTGCTCCGATCTCTAAAGTGATGAAACAGTCGGGAATGGTTGTGACAGAGGGAGCTGCTGACGAAGGTGCATCTGCTGCCGAAGCTGAATATGCCGACATCGAAGAAGATGTTGTTGATGAAGAAGTGGAAGATTATAACACTCTCATGCCAGCCAAACCCAACCACTTAGACTTTGGAAAATCTACCGTTTCTGAGGCTGACATGCCCATGATGACAAAACTAGGCTACTTCGAAGAAGCTGAAAAGAAGCTAATTCGTTTTGCTGGGGAGGAAACCACTCCGACACCGAAAAATGGGAGGTGGTAGTTTTCAGGAGTTTCTTCAGAGCGGGATTGAGATTTCCTTTGAACGAAATGATTGGGGAAGTTTTGGAAAATTATGAAATACATCTTCATCAGCTGACTCCTAACGATATCGTTAGGCTCAGCGTCTATATCTGGGCACTCCGAAGCCAAGGAATGGACCCGAATGCCGAAGCTTTTTCCGGGTGCATGAGCTTCATTATCAGACGAAAGCCAAGAAGATGGTCTTCATGAGAATTTTGGTTGTTACAACTTTGCTTACCGCAAAGATATGAAGTCTCCGGTGGTTAGCTATCGCACCAAGTGGCCAACCGGTTGGAAAAAATGAGTGGTTTTATGTTAAGGCCGATGAGAAGAAGAGGGAGAAGCTCAAGACGCTAGTACTGAGCCTGCTGATCTTAAGCTTCAGGTTGACTAGGCCCTTGTGCCGTATGTCGACGGGGTCACCGTGTCAACAAGCTGTGGCAGAATTCTGGGTGGTAGCCGAGCAGATCAGCACAAGAGATCTAGTCCAAGAATATCTGGCCTATAAGGTGTTCCCGACGCTGAGTGAATGGAACATGTCGAAGCTAAAGGGGACAAAGGAGAAGAATGAACTTGTGTGACTGCCTTATCGGTTCAAGTTTGAGAAACAGTTTAAAAGGCCATGCCAAGAGTGGTTAGAAATGATAGAAACCATGTGCAACGAAATTTTGGGTAATTACACTAAAAAAGAAGATCAGCTGATGACTACGGCCTTCGGCACCCGACCGAAGCAAAGGTTGAATCGGGTAATGGATGCATTGAATTTTGAATATCCTGACTATGAGCGATTGAACAAGGGTGCCGAAGGCCAAAAGAGAAAGAGGATTATTAGTGTTCTGAGCAGGAAAGCTGCTAGGATGGTGAAAGAAGATGAAGAAATTATAAAAAAAGAGAAAGTCTAGCCCTGAATCGAAGGTAGCTGCTCCAAAGAAGAGTAAGGCTACGGCTCCGAAGCCAAAGACAACTGAGATAGAGGAGGAGACTCCTTCAACACCTTCTGTTGCTGACGTAGAAGAAATTCTAAAGGTAATGACTGAATCCTTACCTATCAAGCTAAGTCCACTCGGGCCGCATCTGACGAAGCTTTTACAGAAGAAGAAGAAGGAGCCTTCGACAGCGAAGAAGTCTGCTGGGCCGAAAAGGCGGAGGATTATTACTGTAATTGAAACTATTGAAGAAACACCACCGTCGGCCTCAGCGTCAAAGATAACACCTGCTGCCGAAGCTACTACAGCTACCGAAGCTGCTCCCAACGAAGCTGCAACGGCCGAAGATACAAATCTGGAGAGCACATTTTCTGATATTGATAAAATAATTTTGAATATGGCCGCAGAAGAAGCTGCTGCAGCCGCCGAAGAAACCCTGGCCACAGTGCCTGGGAAAGGGAAGGAGATCGCCGAAGATGCTTCGGAGGAAAAGGACTTCAATTTTTAAAACATAATTGGTCAAGAGTTATCGAAGGCTGAAAAAGAGGAGCTGAGAGATTATGTTATATCATGTGGTTACAAACCAGGAGCGTTGCTCTTCGGCGGTATTGACGACGAAAGCTTAGGATGCCTCCGAGACCGAACTGCAGTGAAGGTTATCAGTACTCTGTCAAAGAGTATTGGTTTCCCGAAGCTTGAGGCCTACATCAGCCGCTACTGACGACAGCATATCGTCGATAGTTTGTTCTATTCTAATTTCAAGGTAAAAAATTTTTCCTTCGACTTTTCATTATTTTACGATGAAGGTAATTGCTGATGAAGGTTATTTTGCACAGAGTATGTTATTAAGTAAAGCCTTGAGGATGCAACAAGACCTCGAGGATAAGAAAACTGAGGTTATAATTGAAGGCTTAGAAAAGAAAATTAAAGATCATGAAGTCGCTCTTGAGAAGAAAGATTTTGTTCTTCAGACGATGGAGGGTTCACTCACAGAAGCCCAAGCTGAGATCGCCAGATTAAACAGTGAACTCTCCCTGAAATCAGAAAATTTCGAGCAAGAGAAGAAGAATCTCGATACAAAGCTTAAAGCCGAAGTCGAAAAAAGTTCAAATTTGTAGAAATCATTGAAGGAGCTTCAGGATAAATGTCTAGACTTCGACAACCGATGCGTGCAACGGCTGAAGCAGGTCTTCAACTTAGTTGGAGCCAGTTCTGAGAAATTTGAACCTTCAGTTGAAGACCTGCCAGGCACCTTCGAACATATTGAGGGTGAAGTTGATGCACTTGACGAAGTTATAGCTGGGCATGGTGACTTCTGTGCTCTTATAGCTTCTCGGGGCACAACTGTTGCTTTCATGAAAACTAGTTGCACGCATGGGAAGATTGTCAATAGGCCTAACTTCAGCTTATCACCAGCAGATTTAACTGATATCCCCATCCTGGCCCGAAGCATAGGAAATAAATTCATAACGTAAATCTGGACGAAGGGTGGGCGAAGCTTAGCTAGTGACGAAGCTCGAAGTCACCTCAAGCCGGTAATAAATTCATACCTGGTGCTTACCTTCTCTTTGAAACTTGAGTTTACCTTATAACTCTTTGTTATGTACAGGATGACGAAGCCGAAGAGCAATGAACCGAAGCTTGGCGGATAATGATGAAGTGATGAAGCTGAAGACACTGCTACGAAAAAGCTCTAGAAAAATTCTTGAATTAACCTTGTAAAAATATTGTAATTTAGGAATCAAACACTACTCTGTAAATTTGTCCATACCTTGTAATATATTTTTTACCTTTCCGTCTGTGTATGAACTGCTTTGATGTGGACGAAACTTGTATTTTTTGAGCTGAAGGCGAAAAACACCTTCCCTTCTTTTCGTGCACAACGAAGCATAAATCTGCTTCTTTTTGTTCTCGCCGAAGCCTTGTCATTAGAGCCGAAGCAACTGTCTGTATTTCTATGATATGATGATGATGATCCTACGAATGTCTAAATGAATGCATATGAATGCAATGAATGATGTGATGTATTGTGCAAATAAATGTCCATTCACACGCTTACGAAGCCACATCCAGACTCTTCATTCCCTTAGAAACAACTGAAATCTCTTTGTCGTTTATTTTTCGGCTTCACCGCTTATTTTTTTAGTGTAAGTTCTGCATTCCCTTAGGAACGTCTTTTGAACTTCTTCGCCTTCTATTTCGGCGGTATAAGTTCTGCATCCCCTTAGGAACGTCTTTTGAACTTCTTCGCCTTATATTTCGGCGGTATTTTGCTCTGCATTCCCTTAGGAACGACTTTTGAGCAGAAAACTTACGTTGCGCTCCCTTAGGAATGACTTTTTGTAGCTTCATCGTGCTCTACATCCCCTTAGGAACGACTTTTGAGCTTCTCCCTGGTTTTTTCCTTTTTTTCTGAACTCGATGGTGCGTGCTCAGATGTTACATTTTACATTCTTTTGAGGGATTTTGCTCTCGTGGAGCTGAATAAGAAAAGAAAAATTATAAGCTATGGCCCCATTAAAAACCTTTCTCCCCCTTTGGAAAGGAAAAGGGTGCCATAGGAAAAAATGGAAAAAGATTACATCAAATTACACATAATATCGTCTAAGCTCGTTCGCATTCCAAGATCTAGGAATGTCGTTGTCGTCCATATCTTTCAATATGTAAGAACCGGGCCTTGACGAATGTTGGAACTTGCTCTCCAGGGCAAGATGATCCAACGGGGAAGTAGAAAGAATGCAAACAAGGTTTAACTCAAGATGATAATTGCTCTGTTAATCTAGCCTCTTAAGGGCACTGTACGGGGGTATTTATAGGTGCCCGAGTGCCCAACGTCTCCATGTAAAGACGCTTGTGCCCTCAGGCACCTGGATTATCCCCAGAATATTCCCATAAGGGAGGGTTACAGATTGTCATTACAGGAAAGCTATTACAAATCAGGCCCGTAACACGCCTGTCCGTGCGGGGCCTATTACAATGGGCCGAATCCCACGTGGGCCTCCAGGTCGAGTGAGGACATGGGATGGAGAGACTTCGTCGTAGGCCTTCGTCTTGCAGTGAAGAGGGCGAAGGGGTGGGCCACGCCGATCATCTTGCCTCCGCTGGTGCAGCGAGTTGATGAGGGCCTAGAGCGAAGGGTAGTGTCTTTGCCTTCGCCCCAACATTTGCCCTCTGAGGGACTAGTTCGACTGAGTCATCTGGTGCCGAAGACGTCGCTAGATGGTGGAGACGCTGCCTCGCTCGAAGTGGTTCCGTGGGGGTTTTTGATGTGACCGTTGACGGACGCAGTACTGTTGGACTGCGGGTTTCCCGAAGTGTCGCGTCCTGTGTATAAAAAGGGGGGCGTGGGTTAGGTTCTCTTACCTTTCTGTGCGCCAAAAAACCCTAACCTCCTTTTGAAACTGTTTGCCCGCTCGCCTGCCCTCCTTGCTCCTGTTTGTCGGAGATCTGGCCCGCGTCAAGCAGACCGCGCGCCGCCGCCGACGGTACGTAGCCATGCCAACTTCTTCCTCGTCTGCTGCAAACACGCCGACAGCCGATTCATCGTCCGAGGATACCTTGAGCAATGTGGCGACGGTGGAGCTACATCCGGGTGATACGGTGGAGTTTGATGTTTCAAGGATTTCCTCGGTCCGCGTGCAGGATATGCAGCAGCTGGGGTATTTTGGCAGCGGAGTTGGGCGTGTCCCGGGGGCGGAGGAGGTTCCCGAGCCCGAGGGCGAGTTGATCGTGTTCGAGGCGTTTTTCACCGCTGGCCTTCGCCTGCCTACACATCGCTTTGTGGCGGATGTCCTGCAGAGGTTTGAGGTCTAGGTCCACCAGCTGACACCTAACGTCGTGGTGGCCCTGGCGAAGTATGTCTGGGCAGCGACTTTGTATGGTGGTCAGCCTTCTGTGGAGGTCTTCGCCAAACATTACTGTTTGCATTGGCAAAAAAGAAAAATTGGACACAAGATTGCACAGTTTGGATCGTGCACGTTTACGCCGAGGACCAGAAAGACTTCGATGGAAGTCGTGGAGTTAGTTCCATGTGCCCGCAATAAGTGGGGCAACTGGTGGGATTTCTGATTTTATGTTTCTGAGGGCGAAGTCGAAAACCACCCAGGGCTCGCCATGGCCGTGATGTGCTCCCATTATTATGTGGCGTACCCGCAATTTGAGGTTGCGGAGGATGATGAAAATGAAGGATCCCTTCGGTGCACTGCCCGCATGAGTAGCGGGCGCGATTTAGTTGAGGAATTCATCGGGTATGGGGTGTGGCCCTTGCACATGGCTGGGCGTTGGGCGAAGTATGCCCTCGCGAGATGCCCTCCCTGGGTGGGCAACGAGTGCGAAGTCCAGCCTTCACGTTGGATCTGCGTGGCTGGGATCCCGCCGCATTCGTGCATGAAGCGGAAGACGGGGCTGTGCGTATTGTGGGGCGTTATGTGCTTAGGACAGAGGCCCTGTGGAGTTGGGATATCCGTGGATCCAACGTTCGCCTGAATAGGGTCTTCGAGCTGAATCGCTTGCCGTACGGTGGCTATCCCGGGGATGACGTTGTCGACCGCCGTGGGAAGAGGCTAGTGGCCGTGACTGAGGAAGGCATTTCGCAGGAGGCCGCCCCAGCCACTAAGAAGAGAAAAATAGGTACTGCAGTGGGGGACTAGGGGTCTCCTATAGTTTTTGCTGTGGAGTTGATTGGGACGTGCGTAGCCCTCGGGGGAAGGATGTCTTCGCCCGAGCTCCGGGAGTCTTCGGCGCGAATGTTGGAGGTTACCGGGGGTCAATGGCCCAAGAATGTTCCAATCCCCTGTGCGGCTGGCGAAGACTTCTTTTCGTCTCGCATGGCTCGTGACTTGAAGGTTTTTCCTTACGGACGGAATATTGCTGCTATTGTATCGGCAGTAATGGAGAAGGACCGTCAAGACGCTACGCAGAAGCGCCAGGCGGTCGTTAGGATCACTGATCCTATGCGCGAGGCGAAGAAGGCGCGGGGGAGCGTGAAGGCTGCTGCCCCTGGCAGTAGCAAACCATTGCCGGCTGCGAAACTGGCCACCCTCGGGCACAGCAAGGCGTCGGCGAGTGCGAAGGCTGCCGCTTCTGGTGCGAGCAAGCCACCCCCGAGCGGGCCCATGAAAGGACGAAGGCTGCCTTCACCGGCGCGAACGGACAGGGCGGCGGCACGTGTTGCCGACTTCGACACGGACATCAGTGTCGCTGATTATTTTGTTGGTAAGTAAGTTTTTTTAAGACTAGGTCTTTAACCAGTATCATGGTGCAGGGTCGGATGGGGGGTAACTGGCTGTTGTCCCGCCTCCGGTGGCAACCACTTCGCCAACGGCGGTGGTTGAGGTGAAGGGTGCCACGTGGGACTTGTGGGCCACCTTCTGCGCGAGTGGCAAGATTCTGTCGGTCGCTGTCGCTAAGGACGTGGCAGGCTCCATGTCTCAGCAACTAAGGCAAGCGTCGCAGCAGCTGTCACAGCAGCTGAAGCAAGTAAGTTGTGTTGGACTTTGATGGTTGTTGTTCTTACGAGGGTTCGGGTCTCATGGGTTTATGTGTCAGGCGGTCGACTTCGCCGACCACGTCGCGTCGGGTGCCTTGACTGTGGACTTTGCTGCCGAGGTCGAGAGTCTCCGGGCGCAGCATGCGGATGCTGTGCGGGAAAAGTCGGCTACGGAAAGCAAAAGCCGCAGGCTGTCGGAGAAGGTGGCCGCCATGGAGGCCGAGAGGGCGAATCTCCGGCGCTAGCTGGCGGAGGAGAGGAGGGAGGCAAACAAGGCCATCGCTGATGCACAGGTTGTGCAAGCCGAAGCCAAAGTGGCGCGGGTGGAGGGCAGTCTCGCCCGCCAGCGCGCCGAGGAGCTGGAGGCGAGGCTCAACGCCCTACACAACCGTGTGGACAAGGACGAGGCCTTGATGCGCGCGGAGGTCGAGCGGACGCATGCGCAGTTCGTGGACGCGTACCGGGAGTTGGGTGCACGGGCCGCTGACTTCGAAGTGCCCAGCTAAGAAACGGGCCTTCGCTTTCTTGAATGGTTGCAGGAGGAGCTGGGGGTGCTTCCGACCATTGTGACGGGTTTCATGTCCTTCGCCTCCCTCGTCACCTGCGAGGAGGCTGTGAACGCTTTCTCCCGCGAGGGGTGCAGGCATTACGAGGTCTTCGACCAAGCGCACGAAAACTTTGAACGTGAAATTTTCAAGGTCGAAGACCCTGTGCTGAAGCAGTCGGCGAGGGCGCTCTTCGATAGGATGTGGGGCCTGCACGGCCGAGAGGCGGTCAGGTAGTGGTCCGACCGGGTAATAGATCAGGTAAAGGCTATTTTTTGTGTGGTTATATGTGTGGGTATGTGTGGTTTTGCTGAATGAGTGTGATGATGCTGCAGATGGCGCATGCCGAGGACGTCGAGGATCTTGGTGGTCTGGACAGCGCTTTGCCCGAGGCCGCGGAGGTCGACCCGGTGCTGCCATCTGATGCCGGCGAGGGACCCTTGGCGACCCCCGCGTCGACTACAGCCGGCGAAGACCCCGCACTAGCCCCTGCGTCGACGGGCGAAGACGCCTTGAAGGTGGTGGCCGAGCCGGCAGCCGAAGACCCCACAGCCGCAGCCGGGCCTTCGCAGGTGGCTGAATAGGTGTTGAGGTGTTTGTAAATTTTGTCTGTGTGATACTGAACCTCGGTTGCTGCGTAGGTTCTGAGGTTTGGGCCTGCGCACGCAACCGCTACTGACAATGTTATTTTTGTGGCAGCTTCGACCGTGGCTGCCGATGACGATTCGTTTGGCTCTGTGTCTCAGTGTTTTGAGTCTGATGATTCTGGGAGTTCGATTGCGTGGACGGAGGAGTCTTCAGACGAGGACTTGGATTATTTTGCAGCGTTAGATGTGGCTACAGTGGAGCCTTCGCCGCGTGTGGAGGATTCTGAGGGGCTCCCGGGTGCGAGTACTGGTATAGGCGGCGAAGGGCGATGGCGAAACGGAGAGTGAGTGGATTGTCACAAAGTGGTAGGCGTCATCGTAGTGAGATGGAGAGTGGTCGTCTTCGCGTGGACGGGACTGGTAAACGAGAATTGTTGTCCTCGACGATTAGGGTGAGTGTAGGTGAAGGAGAGCTGCAAAATCTTTTTGAGGGTGAGGAATTGAGGATGATGCTGGTCAACTACAGGGAGATGGGTATCATCCCGAAGGTTGAGCCAATGTAATATATGATGCCCTCGCTGTGTGTATGTAACCGAAATTTGTATGACAAGGCTGCGCGCCTTCGTTGATCCGGTCGCACCCGTAGGCGACTTCTGCACGGAGTCTTTTGTGAAAGACTTCGACCTTTACGTACTTATTATGCTATTCCGATTGCACCCTTAGGCTACTCTTGTACAGAGAGTTTTTTTGGAAAAGACTTTGATTTTGCGCACTTATTATTCCGGTTGCACCCTTAGGCGACTTTTGCACGGAGAGTCTTTTACAAAGACTTCGATAATCGCACTTGTTGTGCTGTTCCGGCTGCACCGTTAGGTGAATTTTGCACGGAGGGTCTTTTACAAAGACTTCAATAATCGCACTTGTTGTGCTGTTCCAGCTGCACCCTTAGGCGACTTTTGCACGGAGAGTCCTTTTGGAAAAGACTTCGATTTTGCGCACTTGTTGTGCTGTTCCAGCTGCACCCTTAGGCGACTTTTGCACGGAGAGTCTTTTACAAAGACTTCGATTTTGCGTACTTGTTGTGCTACTCCGGCTGCATCCTTAGGCGACTTTTGCGTGGAATGTCGCACACGAGGGTAGTCAACGCTGCCCCTCGCGGTGACTTCGGTGTGGTCGAATGTCGAAGACCGTCGGTGCGGTCTTTTTCGACATATTGTGTCTTAGTTTTTGCGGGGAATTTTTGCAGGTATATTAAATGGCTCCGCCTCATTAAAAACCTCACCCCCCGGAAGGAAAAGAGTGCGTGCCGGAATGATACTGTTTGGTGAATTACAAGGGCGTGTTGGCCCTAAGGATTCAAAAAGAAAATTTGCGGAGATTATCGATATTCTAGGAATGCTCTAGGTCCTTGCCGGATGGCGTTGTTAGCTTGTACGCGCTGGGGGACGCCTTCGTCTTGATGATGAATGGGCCCTCCCACTTTGGCTCCAGCTTGCCCCGTGACTCTGTCCGGGTTGTTCGGACGAGTACGAGGTCCCCTTCGTCGAATTCTCTTGGGACGACTGCGTGGTCACGCTAGGCCTTCGATTGAGCTTGGTATTTGTTGAGGGCCTGCAGGGCGAAGACACGGTCTCTGTCGAGGAGGTCTTTGGAGGTTGGTTCGTCGACGTCGGGGATGGCTGAAGCGCTTGTCCGAGGTGACCCATGTTTTATTTCCTGCGGGGTCATGGCCTCTGATCCGTATAGCAGGCGAAAGGGAGTGAATCCAGTCGCCCGACACTCGGTCATGTTCAGCGCCCAGACTACTTCAGGTAGCAGGTCGGCCCATTTACCCTTCTTGTCGTCGAGAAGCATTTTCTTGATGGCAGTGAAAATCTTGTCGTTGGTGCGCTCTACGACGCCGTTAGATTGTGGGTGATATACTGAGGCGAAGGCAAGCTTGGTGCCAATGGAGAAGCAGAAGTCCCTGAAGTCCTGGCTATCAAACTGTTTGCCATTGTCGACTGTGAGCTCAGACGGGACACCGAATCGGCAAACAATGTTTTGCCAGAAGAATTTCTAGGCAGTCTTCGACGTTATTGTGGACACTGCCCTTGCCTCGATCCACTTGGTAAAATACTCGACGGCGACGAAGGTGAACTTGAGGTTCCCCAGGGCCGTGGGTAGTGGCCCGACAATGTCTAGCCCCCAGCTCTGAAGTGGCCATGTGTGGGCGATCGGCTTCGTGAATTGTGAAGGGTTGCCCGAATGGGGGGAAAACTTCTGGCAGGCTTCGCACGACCTCGTGACTCGATTCACGACGCAGATTATGGCGGGCCAGTAGAAACCTTGACGAATCACCTTGGCAGCGAGGGCCCTAGGCCCCGAGTGAGAGCCGCAAGTTCCGCTGTGGACTTCGCGCAGGATCTGGAGGCCTTCGGTTTTCTGTGACACATTTGAGCATGGGTTGACTGATTCCTTTCTTGTATAGATGGCCCTCAATGAGTGTGAAATCCCGGCTTCGGTGTTTGAGGCACTTGGCCTCATTGACATCACCTGGATGGTAATATCCTTGTAAGAACAGGGTTATTGGGGCCCGCCAGTCTTCGGTCATGATGAGGTTGACGATGCGATGGCCCTCGGCATCAGTGGTTATTTGCAAACCCTCTAGATTGCGGACGGCTGGTGTGCCGATGACGTGGTAGAACACGTCGGAGGGCAGGGCTTCGCATCTGGCTGCGGCTTTGGCTAACGCGTCGGCCTCTTCATTCCTTGCGCGGTCCACATGCTGCAGGGTGAAACCCTTGAATTGTTTTTCAAGACTGTGAACGGTCATGAGATACTACATAAGTGTGGGGTCTTTTGCTGAATAGTCTTTCTCGACCTAGCCAGCAACGACTTTGGAGTCTATCTTGATTATGCAGGTGTTCACGCCGAGTGCTTTCAGCTTGCGAAGGCCCAGGATAACGGCTTCGTACTCTGCTATGTTGTTTGTGCACTGTCGGATTCCAGAGCGAAGCTGAGGCGTGCTGCGTATCTGTGCTTGACGCCGGTGGGTGATGTGATAATTGCAGCCGCGCCTGCCCCCGCATGGCACCATGCGCCGTCACAGTGGATGGTCCACACCTTCTCTGAGGGCTCTTCTTGCTGCCGTGCCGGCCCTGTCCAGTCGACGATGAAATCTGCGAGGACTTGCGACTTGATTGCTGTCCTGGGCTCGAAGGTGATGTGGTATTCGGAGAGTTCGGCTGCCCATTTGGTGATACAGACAGATGCCTCTGGATTTCTGAATAATTCGCCGAGTCCCCTGTCCGAGGTGACCCGCATCTTGAACGCTTCGAAGTAGTGGCGCAACTTGCGCGATGCCATGACGACTGCGTAGGCATTTTTTTTCCAACTCCGTCATGTTGCATTTGGAAGTCGTGAGGACTTCGGAGACGTAATAAACTGGACACTGCCGAGTTGTGCCCTCTCTGTCCTGCTCTTGGACCAACACTGTGCTGACTGCGTGTGGCGAAGCTGCGATGTAGAGCAACAAGGGTAGCGAGGGGTCGGGTCTTGTAAGGGTTGCCAACTCTGACAGGTGCTGTTTGAGTGATGCGAAGGCTGCCGCTTGCTCTGGTCCCCATGCAAAGTCTTTTGCGTCGCGTAGCATCTTGAGGAAAGGTAGGCTTCGCTCTGCGGACTTGGAAATGAATCTGTTGAGGGCGGCCAATCTGCCTGTCAGGCGTTGGACGTCTCTGGTTGACTGCGGAGGCGTCATGTTGATGATAGCCTGGATCTTGGTCGGGTTGGCCTCGATCCCGCGGTGCGACACCAGGTAGCCCAGTATCTTCCCCTGGCGAACTCCGAAGACGCACTTCTCGGGGTTTAGGCGAAGTCGTGCTTTCCGCATGTTCGCGAATGTTTCTGCAAGGTCGGCCAGATGATCCTATTTTTTTTGCTGGCGACGACAATGTCGTCCACATACGTGAAAATGTCCCGGTCTACTTGGCTCTCGAGCACCGTCTTGGTGAGGCGAGAGAAGGTGGACCCAGCGTTCTTTAGTCCCTCCGGCATTTTGACGAAGCAATACGTGTCGAAGGGCGTGATGAAACTGGTACTGGCCTTGTCTTCCTCCTTCATGTATATTTGGTGGTAGCCGGAGAAGCAGTCGAGGAGCGACATGACCTCGCATCCGGCTGCACTATCGACTATCTTGTCGATCCGTGGCAGCGGGAAATTATCCTTGGGGCAGGCTTTATTGAGGCTTGTGAAATCGATGCACATCCGCCACTTACCGCTTTTCTTTTGCACCATGACTACGTTAGCGAGCCATGTAGGGTAGGCGACTGGTTCGATGAAATTGGCCTCAAGCGGCGGTGTACCTCGGCTTTGGCGGCTTCTGTTTTTTCATCAGACATTTTGTGCAGCCTCTACTTCTTCGGCCGCACCGAAGGGTCGATGCCCAGACTGTGTTCGATGATGGTGTGACTGACTCCGACCAGGTCGAGGGCAGACCAGGCGAAGACGTCCTTATTTCTGGAAAGACAGGAGATGAGTCTCTCCTCGTCTTGCGAAGTCAGGTCTTCGCTTATGATGATTGTCTGCTTGGGCGTTGCCAAGTCAAGGGGGACCGTCTTTGTTCCGTTGTTGCTCTGCAGCTGTGCCTTTTCAAGTTTGTTGGCGGTTGGGCGGGTAGCCTCGGGGACCTCGCACTGCGTCGTAAGGCAGTGTATGTTCCGTTGCCCTAGAACGAAGTCCCTTTCAATGTTGCGCGCAGTCTGCTGGTTGCCATAGACTGTGATGACGCCTTGCGGACCTGGGATTTTCATGCACAGGTAAAGTTCGTGAATGGTCGCTTCAAACTTGTTGATGGAGCCCCAACCCATTATGGCGTTGTATGGGTATACCATGTCAACGATATCGAAGGTGACCTGCTCACTTCGTGCATTGGGTGCTACACTGAAGGACAAGGGTAGCTCTATCTTGCCCACGGGAAAGGTGCCCTTGCCGCCGAAGCCATATAGGGGATTGTCCGAAGGCTTAAGTAAACTGTGGCTGATGCCCATGCGGTCGAAGGCGTGGAGGAAGATGATGTCCGCCTGGCTGCCATTGTCAACTAAGACTTTGTGCAGGTCCCAACCTACCACACTACAGTTGATTACCATGGCGTCAATGTGGGGTGCGCTGCGCAGGTCAACATCTTTGGCGTCGAAGGTCAGCGGCACATGGGACCACTTCGTTTGCACGACTGGGCCGGTGACGGCGACGTGGTTGATGCTTCGGTAGTGGTCCCTCTTCTGTCGCTTCGTGTCGAAGTCAACGCTGGACCCCCCAGTGATCATGTGAATGACTCTGCGATACGGTTGATCAGTGAAGTCTTCCTGTTTTGGTGCTTGGGGGTGATTTGGGTGGTGGATGTTTGGCTAATGCGGATGTGGAGGCGGGAGTGGGGGTGGTACGACTTGTACCTCCTGGTGGTGTTGGTATGCGTGGTTAGGTGGATGCTGAGCGGGGCCATGGTTGTATGGTTGTGGGAGGTGATGTTGATACGTGTGCGCGACAACTCTAGGGTTGTCGGCTGGTTGTGCCCGAGACATCCTATCCCTGGTGGCCTTCGTTTCCAGGCAGTCCCTCGTTGGGTGCGCGCAGTCTTTACCGTGAAACAGGCAGTAGAATCTGCGCGGCTGATGCGTCCGTCCTCGGCCCCGACCACAAGTGCCATTGCCGCGGCCCTGGGGGGATAATCTTGACGGCGAGGGGCCTCGCCGGCGGGGTGCTGATTGGCAATGTTATGCACCTGCTGCTGACTGCGGCTGTCCCGACCGGAGTCTGACTGCGAAGGTCTTGTCCATGTTCGGCTGCACTGCAGAGGGTCCTTGGGTTTCCTCTGGGACTCGACCTTGCGCTGGTGGAGCTCTTCGGATCTGGCATATTTTTCAAACAGCTGATAGAGCTCTTGGAGGTTCTTGGGTGGGTCCCTGATGCAGTGACTGTAAAGGACGCCAGCCCGAAGGCCACTGATGGCGTAGTGAATGGCAATTTGGTCGTTGACCAAAGGCAGTTGTGACTTGAGAGTCAGGAACTTGCGGTAGTACTCTCGCAGGCTTTCTTTCTCCAGCTGCTTGCAGAGTGACAGTTCGGCCAAGGCATCGGTGTCTGGGCGGTACCCTTGGAAGTTGAGCAGAAATTTGTCCCGAAGACTTCTCCAGGAGTTGATGGACAACGGGGGCAACCTGGTGTACCAGGTCAGGGCCAGACCTTCGAGGGAGATGATGAAGGACTTGGCCATCGTGGCGTCGTCCCCTCCGGATGATGCGACAGCGACTTGATAGCTCATGATGTGCTTTGCTGGGTCGGTGTTGCCGTTGTACTTGGGGTAGGTCCCTGCCCTGAAGTTGGCGGGCCATGGTGACACTTGCAGTTGCGGTGCCAGGGGGCTCCGATCATCAAGGTAGTTGATGCCTTGGAATGTTGCGGTGTGTGGAACGAAGGGTCCGCGCTGAGGGACGAAGAGGTCTCCGACCGGCACGCGCTGCTGGAGGGGCGGGTCGTATTGCAGATCATGTTGGCCTTTGCGCTGCATGAGTGCAATCTCTTGCTCGAGCTCTTGAGCCCTCTGCTCCTCATCTCGTATCATTTGGCGCACCTTGTCCTGCGCAGAGACACGTTGGCGCTTGGCCTCGAGGATTTCTTTCTGTTTCTGGAGGTTGTGGTTCTTGATGCGCAGGGCCCGCAACTGTAGCTGTTCCTCGGCTGGGATGTCGATGATTTCGCCGTCTTCTGTGGTGTCCTCGCCTTCTAGTGGAGCGAAGCCTGGGGTGGTTCTTGTGGCTGTCCTCCGGAGCTGCAGGTGCGGAGGGAGCCTTCGGGAGTGGGTTGGTCGTTGCGCTGTCTCTTGCTGAGTGTGTCGTCTTTGCAGGCTTCTTGGTGGGTGATGTCTGCAGGGGCCTTGCCCTTTTTCTCAGCCAGTAGTGCTGCCTTCACTGCTTCGTCGACGGATGGGACTGCCTTCGAGCTAGCTCTCTTGGGTGTCATCGCGGGTGGTTTGTTCGTAGCACGAACGGTGGGCGCCAAATGTTGGAACTTGCTCTCCAGGGCAAGATGATCCAACGGGGAAGTAGAAAGAATGCAAACAAGGTTTAACTCGAGATGGCAATTGCTCTGTTAATCTATCCTCTTAAGGGCACTGTACAGGGGTATTTATAGGTGCTCGAGTGCCCAACGTCTCCATGTAAAGACGCTTGTGCCCTTAGGCACCTGGATTATCCCCAGAATATTCCCATAAGGGAGGGTTACAGACTGTCATTACAGGAAAGCTATTACAAATCAGGCACGTAACACGCCTGTCCGTGCGGGGCCTGTTACAATGGGCCGAATCCCACGTGAGCCTCTAGGTCGAGTGAGGACGTGGGATGGAGAGACTTCGTCGTAGGCCTTCGACTTGCAGTGAAGAGGGTGAAGGGGTGGGTCGCGCCAGTCATCTTGCCTCCGCTGGTGCAGTGAGTTGACGAGGGCCTGGAGCGAAGGGTAGTGTCTTCGCCTTCGCCCCAACAAAGAAGATACCACCAGAAAAGGTCCTTTCCACTTCAGTTGTAGTTTGCCTACTATGTTCGGATTAGCCACTCTTCGAAGCACCAAATGTCCTGGTTTAATATTTTTCAACCGAACTTTTCTATCGCGCCATTTTATTGTTTCGGCTTGATATTTATTGATATTCTCCACAGCCTGAAGTTTGGTCCCTTCTATAGTATCTTTTTCCACGTGATAATCAACTTCGTCTTCTGCTGAAGCTGCTGTTCTTATTGACCCCGCTTTAGCTTCTTCTGGGGTTATAGCTTCGTCACCAAATAATAACTTGAACGGCGTAAAACCTGTTGATCTTGATATGGTTGTATTGTGGCTCCACACCACTTTAATCAACTCATCTGGCCACTTTCCTCTGGGCTGATTGAAGATTAGCTTCATTATTCCCGTCATTATAATGCCATTTGCTCTTTTGACAAGTCTGTTTGACTCCGGATGCTTGACTGATGCAAAATGAATCTTCGTGCCAATTTGATCACAGAATTCCTTGAAAGTTTTGGCATCAAACTGTGTTCTATTGTCCATAGTAATAGCCTTCGGCACGCCGAAGCGACAAACAATGTTTTGCCAGAAGAATTTCTGGACTGTGACCGAAGTTATTGTGGCTAAAGGCTTCGCTTCAATCCACTTAGAAAAATATTCTACAGCCACCATAACATATCTTAAATTGCCTTGTGCTGGTGGAAGTGGGCCTAACAAATCGAGGCCCCATCTCTGCAACGGCCAGGTGGGCTGTATTAGCTGAGTGAGAGATGAAGGTTGTTTCCGGTCTCTTGCACATTTTTGACAATTTTCACATTTTTGGACTAGCTCTGCTGCATCTGAAGCTGCCTTCGTCCAGTAAAATCCTTGTCGAAACACTTTTCCCAGCAAGGGCCTAGACCCAATGTGAGATCCACACAGACCTGCGTGTATCTCTTTCATTAATTCAATACCTTCAGCTCTTGATAAACACTTGAGAAGTGGAGAACAGACTCCATGCTTATACAATTCCCCTTCTATTATAACATATGGTCTTGTTCTTGCCTCCATTCTCTTATTATAAGCTTCGTCATCTGAAAGACAATTACCTTGGAGGAAAGATATAATTTCAGTCCTCCAATCTTCACTATGTACTGGAGAAATAGTAAGCACTGCTCTCTCCATGAGTTCAACCGAAGGTGCCTTTATTGTTTCAAAAAATACTTCCGAAGGTAGAGGGAGCCCCTGAGCCGCCGATTTGGCTAGCAAATCTGCATGCTCATTTTCACCTCTTGGAATATTCTTGACAGAAAAACCTTCGAAAGAAGCTTCCAACCTTCGAACTGTATCCAGATATTTTTCAAGCTTTGGATCTCTTGCCTTGCTACTTTTGTCTACATGGCCAGAAATGACTTGAGAATCAGTTTTCAGGATGGCCCTTCTTATTCCCATTGCCCTTAGCTTCCGAAGCCCCAACAGAAGTGCTTCGTACTCAACAATATTATTTGTGCAATTGAAATCAAGTTTGGCTGCATAACATGTTTTGACTTTTGAAGGTGCCACTAGGACCGCTGCCGCTCCTGCACCGAAGGTTCCCCAAGAACCATCGCAGAACACTGTCCAAGCTTCGACGTCTTTGTTTATTTCTTCTTCGTGAGCCCCTGGCGTCCAATCAGCAATGAAGTCTGCTAACGCCTGGGACTGAATTGAGGATCTATGCACATAGTCAATGGTG
Source organism: Zea mays (assembly GCF_902167145.1). Lineage (NCBI taxonomy): Eukaryota > Viridiplantae > Streptophyta > Magnoliopsida > Poales > Poaceae > Zea > Zea mays. The sequence continues at coordinate 97,531 of NW_023367003.1, read as the reverse complement.
AATTCATTAAGTTCTGCAGCCCATTTCCCAATCCTTCCAGTAGCTTCTCTGTTCCTCATAATGTCCTTCAGAGGCTGTGACGAAGGAACAATTATGCGATATGCTTGAAAGTAATGTCGAAGCTTTCTGGAGGCCATTAACACAGCATATAACACCTTCTCCAATTCTGTATAATTTTTCTTTGACAGACTTAGAACTTCTGAGACGAAGTACACTGGAGCTTGCTTTTTGACTTAGCCATCTAGCTTCTCCTGTACAAGTGCCGCACTCACTGTAGAATGCGAAGCTGCAACATATAAGAGCAATGGAGCCCCTGGTGAAGGTGGAGTTAATGTTGTTAAATCAATCAAATACTGCTTCAACTCTTCGAAGGCTTTTTGCTGAGCTGGGCCCCATTGAAAGACTTCAGCTGACTTCAGTATTTCAAAGAATGGGAGATTTCTTTCTGCTGATCTAGATATGAATCTGTTTAATGATGCTAATCTGCCTACCAGCCGTTGAGCTCCTTTCTTTGTGCTTGGCGGTTCCATCCGAAGGATAGCTTCAATCTTGCTTGGGTTGGCTTCAATTCCCTTCGTTGATACTAGACAGCCAAGGAACTTACCCTTCTTTACCCCAAAAACACATTTTTCTGTATTTAACTTCAAACCAGCTTGCCTGAAGTTGGCAAATGTCTCTTGCAAATCAGCAATGTGATTTTCTTGCTTTATGCTTTTAACTATAATATCATCAACATAGGTCAGCATATTCCTGCCTATTTGAGAATGAAGGACTTTGGTTGTCATTCTGCTGAAGCTTCCTCCAGCATTTTTAAGCCCCTCAGGCATCCGAAGATAGCAATATGTGCCACTGGGGGTTATGAAGCTAGTATTCGGCTCATCTTCCTTCTTCATCCAGATTTCGTGGTAGCCTGAGTAACAATCTAGTAGACTCATGAGCTCTGACGAAGCTGCTGCATCTACTAGAGAATCTATTCTTGGCAATGGGAACTCATCCTTTGGACAAGCCTTGTTAAGATCTGTAAAATCAATGCACATTCTCCATTTACCGTTGGCCTTCTTCACCATAACAGTGTTGGCTAGCCACTCTGGGTATTTCACCTCTCTGATAACGCCAGCGCTAAGAAGCCTCTTTACTTCGTTCCGAACACCTTCAACTTTGTCATCGGACATTTTCCGAAGCCTTTGTTTTCTTGGCCTGAAAGATGGATCCACATTGAGTGAATGCTCAATGACATCTATGTTGACACCGCAAAGATCATTGGCTGACCAGGCAAAGACATCTTTGTTGTTAAATAGAAATCTTAGCAAACTCTTCTCCTGCTCTTCAGATAACTGAGACCCCAGTAGTACCTTTTGTTTTGCTATATCTTCACATAGAAGCATAGGCTTCGGCTGATCCGCTGAAGCAGCCTTCTCTCTTTTATATCTATACTGCTCACAGGCTTCGGCTCCATCTATGTTATGGATTGCCTTTGAATCCGTCCAGTTTCCTTCGGCCTTCCTGGCAGCTTCTTGACTCCCATGAACAGCAATTGGCCCTTGTTCCGAAGGTATCTTCATGCATAGATATGTTGGATGAAGTATCGCTTCGAAAGCAAAGTGTCCCACGACCAATGATTGCATTATAGGGATACTCCATGTCAACAATGTCAAAGACAACCTGTTCAGTCCTTGTATTATGAACAAAGCCGAAGGTCACTGGCATTGTGATTTTGCCGAGTGCTACAATCTGCCTTCCTCCGAAGCCACATAGAGGATGTGTAGCATCATGAATCTTATCCTCTGGTTCTTGCATCTGTCTGAAGGCCTTAGCAAATATGATATTCGTTGCACTGCCTGTATCAACCAGAACATTATGGACCAGAAATCCCTTAATGACACAAGATATAACCATAGCATCATTATGAGGGTAATCTTTGAGTTGAAGGTCCTCCTGGGAGAAGGTGATTGGGATGTGGGACCATTTTGACTTGATGAAGGGTCCTTGCACCCCAACATGTTGTACCCTTCTCTATGCTTCCTTCTTCTGCTTATTGTTAGTCGACTCTGAACCTGAGCCGCCTGTTATCGGAAGCACCAGCTTCGTAGCCGAAGATGCTTCGACTTGGTTGTTGAACGAAGCCATCAGCTCAAAAGTGGAAGTGAGTTCACCGGAGGTGGGCGCCAATGTTGGAGACTTGTTCTCAAATGTTATGAATTAAGAACAAGGCAACACAAAATGTTAAAGGTTAATGCCCTTCGTCCTTCGAAGCATTATTTCCCTTAGGATATAATGATCTTCAGACGGAGGTCATGAAGGACGTACCTTCATCATCACAGTATATGTTAATGAAAGAAGAAGCATATGAAATATGAGAGACAACGTGAATAGTCATATAACATTACTGATTCAACTTTATTGTATTATCATGGATAAATAGAAATAATATGGAATTATATTTGTACCTTCGGCTTGACAGAAGGAGAAAGTACAAGCATGACGCACGAGCAAGTACCAGTAAGCGTGAACAGTACGGGGGTACTGTTCATCTATTTATAGGCACAGGGCGCAGCCTATGTGAAATTACATTTATACCCTTTACAATCGATTACAATCATGACACAAACTATCATGGGTCAATCTGTCTTTTCATCTTTAAGTCGGTGCAACCCTTCATCTTAAGGCATGTCGTTATGCCGAAGTTCCCTGGAAGGTAGCTTCGGCGTTATTTCTGTGCTGATCTTCCGAAGGTGTTTCCTCTTACAGGACCTTCGGCTACGAAGCAGACCCCCAACAGAGAGCAACCGAGTTTTGTTTCTTGGATGACCATGAAACAAGAGACCTTCCAAGAAATTGACAACATCCTGATGTGCTCTTCTTATCAACCATACAACCCGCATAGTCCGAATCCGAATAACCAATTAATTCAAATTGAGCACCCTTGGGATACCATAGACCAATATTGGGGGTATGCTTCAAATATCTTAGAATACTTTTAGCGGCCTTTAAGTGAACCTCTCTAGGTGATGCTTGAAAACGAGCACACATGCAAACACTAAACATAACAACGGGCCTAGATGCGGTAATGTAGAACAAACTACCAATTATTGAACGAAAAAGTTTTTGATCAACAATTGTACCTCCCTCATCTAAATCAAGATGATCATTTGTTGCCATAGGAGTCTGAATAGATTTTTGCATTTTCCAAACAAAAATTTTTGAGCATATCCTTCAAATATTTAGATTGACTTACAAAGATCCCATCTTTCAATTGTTTGATTTGAAGACCGAGAAAGAAGCTCAATTCTCCTTGAAAGTCGCCAAGAGGGGGGTGAATAGGGCGAAACTGAAATTTACAAAGTTAATCACAACTACAAGCCGGGTTAGCGTTAGAAATATAATCGAGTCCGCGAGAGAGGGTGCAAAACAAATCACAAGAGAATAAAGAGTGTGACACGCGGATTTGTTTTACCGAGGTTCGGTTCTCGCAAACCTACTCCCCGTTGAGGAGGCCACAAAGGCCGGGTCTTTTTCAACCCCTTCCCTCTCTCAAACGGTCCCTCGGACCGAGTGAGCTTTCTCTTCTCAAATCAACCGGCAACAAAACTTTCCCGCAAGGACCACCACACAATTGGTGTCTCTTGCCTCGGCTACAAGTGAGTATTGATCTCAAGAAAGAATGAGAAAGAAGAAAGCGATCCAAGCGCAAGAGCTCAAAGAAACACAACAAATCATTCTCACTTAACACTAAAGCTTTTGTGGAATTGGGAGAGGATTTGATCACTTGGGTGTGTCTTGTATTGAATGCCTAGCTCTTGTAAGTGGTTGGAAGGTTGAAAACTTGGATCTTGAATGTGGGGTGGTTGGGGGTATTTATAACCCCAACCACCAAACTAGCCGTTTGGTGGAGGCTGCTGTCGCATGGCGCACCAGATAGTCCGGTGCGCCACCGGACACTGTCCGGTGCGCCAGCCACGTCACCAGGCCGTTGGGTTCCGACCGTTGGAGCTCTGACTGCTGGGCCCGCCTGGATGTCCGGTGGCACACCGAACATGTACTGTAGAGTGTCTGGTGTGCCACTTCGCGCGTGCCCGACTTCTGCGCGCTCTGGCGCGCATTAATTGCTTCTACAGGTGACCGTTGCGCGAAGTAGCCGTTGCTCCGCTGGCTCACCGGACAGTCCGGTGTGCACCGGACATGTCCAGTGAAATGTAGCGAAGCGAATTCCCAAAGCTGGCGAGTTCAGAGTCGCTCTCCTCTGGAGCACCGGACACTGTCCGGTGTGCACCGGACAGTCCGGTGAATTATAGCGAAGCGCCTCTGAAAATTCCCGAAGGTGCGAAGTTGGGCTTGGAGTCCCCTGGTGCACCGAACACTATCCGGTGGCACACCGGACAGTCCGGTGCGCCAGACCAGGGCTGCCTTCGGTTATCCCTTGCTCTTTTTGTTGAACCCATTTCTTGGTCTTTTTATTGGCTAAGTGTGAACCTTTGGCACCTGTATAACTTATAGACTATAGCAAACTAGTTAGTCCAATTATTTGTGTTGGGCAATTCAACCACCAAAATCAATTAGGAACTAGGTGTAAGCCTAATTCCCTTTCAATCTCCCCCTTTTTGGTGATTGATGCCAACACAAACCAAAGCAAGTATAGAAGTGCATAATTGAACTAACTTGCATAATGTAAGTGCAAAGATTGCTTGGAATTGAGCCAATATAAATACTTATAAGATATGCCTGGATTGTTTCTTTAATTTTTGACATTTTGGACCACGCTTGCACCACTTGTTTTGTTTTTGCAAATTCTTTTGTAAATCCTTTTCAAAGTTCTTTTGCAAATAGTCAAAGGTGAATGAATAAGATTTTGCGAAGCATTTTCAAGATTTGAAATTTTCTCCCCCTGTTTCAAATGCTTTTCCTTTGACTTAAACAAAAACTCCCCCTTGATAAATTCCTCCTCTTAGTGTTCAAGAGGGTTTTAAGATATTGATTTTGAAAATACTACTCTCTCCCATTTATGAACACAATGAGATACCAATTTGAAAAATCATACCAATTGAAAAACTCTTTTTTAAAATTAGGTGGTGGTGCGGTCCTTTTGCTTTGGGCTCATGCTCTCTCCCCCTTTGGCATAAATCGCCAAAAACGGAATCATTAGAGCCCTTTCTTAACTACTTTCTCCCCTTTGGCAAATAAAACATGAGTGAAGATTATACCAAAGACGGAGAGGTGCTCGGAGCGACAGCGAAGGGTGAGTTACGGAGTGGAAGCCTTTGTTTTCGCCGAAGACTCCAATTCCCTTTCAATATACCTATGACTTGGTTTGAAATTCACTTGAAAACACATTAGTCATAGCACATGAAAGAGATATGATCAAAGGTATATTAATGAGCTATGTGTGCAAATCAACAAAAGAAGTTCCTAGAATCAAGAATATTTAGCTCATGCCTAAGTTTGTTAAAGGTTTGTTCATCAAGAGGCTTGGTAAAGATATCGGCTAATTGATCTTTAGTATTGATATATGCAATCTCGATATCTCCCTTTTGTTGGTGATCCCTTAGAAAATGATACCGAATGGCTATGTGTTTAGTGCGGCTATGCTCAACGGGATTATCCGCCATGCGGATTGCACTCTCATTATCACATAGAAGAGGAACTTTGGTTAATTTGTAACCGTAGTCCCTAAGGGTTTGCCTCATCCAAAGTAGTTGCGCGCAACAGTGGCCTGCGGCAATGTACTCGGCTTCGGCAGTAGAAAGAGCTACGGAATTTTGCTTCTTTGAAGCCCAAGACACCAAGGATCTTCCCAAGAACTGGTAAGTCTCCGATGTGCTCTTTCTATTAATTTTACACCCCGCCCAATCGGCATCCGAATAACCAATTAAATCAAAAGTGGATCCCCTAGGATACCAAAGCCCAAACTTAGGAGTATAAACTAAATATCTCAAGATTCGTTTTACGGCCGTAAGGTGAGCTTCCTTAGGGTCGGCTTGGAATCTTGCACACATGCATACGGAAAGCATAATATCCGGTCGAGATGCACATAATAGAGTAAAGAGCCTATCATCGACTGGTATACCTTTTGATCCACGGACTTACCTTCCGTGTTGAGGTCGAGATGCCCATTAGTTCCCATGGGTGTCTTGATGGGTTTGGCATCCTTCATCCCAAACTTGCTTAGAATATCTTGAGTATACTTCGTTTGGCTAATGAAGGTGCCCTCTTGGAGTTGCTTTACTTGAAATCCTAAGAAATACTTCAGCTCCCCCATCATAGACATCTCGAATTTTTGTGTCATGATCCTACTAAACTCTTCACATGTAGATTCGTTAGTAGACCCAAATATAATATCATCAACATAAATTTGGCATACAAACAAATCATTTCCAAGTGTTTTGGTAAAGAGTGTAGGATCGCCCTTTCCGACTTTGAATCCATTAGTGATAAGTAAATCTCTAAGGCATTCATACCATGCCCTTGGGGCTTGCTTGAGCCCATAAAGCACCTTAGAGAGTTTATAAACATGGTTAGGGTACTCACTATCTTCAAAGCCGGGAGGTTGCTCAACATAGACCTCTTCCTTGATTGGTCCATTGAGGAAGGCACTTTTCACGTCCATTTGATAAAGCTTGAAGCCATGGTAAGTAGCATAGGCTAATAATATACGAATTGACTCAAGCCTAGCTATGGGTGCATAGGTTTCACCGAAATCCAAACCTTCGACTTGGGAGTATCCCTTGGCCACAAGTCGGACTTTGTTCCTTGTCACCACATCATGCTCGTCCTTGCTTGTTGCGGAACACCCATTTGGTTCCTACAACATTTTGATTAGGACGTGGAACTAAATGCCATACCTCATTCCTCGTGAAGTTGTTGAGCTCCTCTTGCATCGCCACCACCCAATCCGAATCTTGAAGTGCTTCCTCTACCCTGTGTGGCTCAATAGAGGAAACAAAAGAGTAATGCTCACAAAAATGTGCAACACGAGATCTAGTGGTTACCCCCTTATGAATGTCGCCGAGGATGGTGTCGACGGGGTGATCTCGTTGGATTGCTTGGTGGACTCTTGGGTGTGGCGGTCTTGGTTCTTCATCCTCCTTGTCTTGATCATTTGCATCTCCCCCTTGATCATTGTCGTCATCTTGAGGTGGCTCATTTGTTTGATCTTCTCCTTCATCAACTTGAGCCTCATCCTCATTTTGAGTTGGTGGAGATGCTTGCATGGAGGAGGAAGGTTGATCTTGTGCATTTGGAGGCTCTTCGGATTCTTTAGGACACACATCCCCAATGGTCATGTTCTTTAGCGCGGTGCACGGAGCCTCTTCATCACCTATCTCATCAAGATCAACTTGCTCTACTTGAGAGCCGTTAGTCTCAGCAAACACAACGTCACAAGAAACTTCAACTTGTCCAGAGGACTTGTTGAAGACTCTATATGCCCTTGTGTTTGAATCATATCCTAGTAAAAAGCCTTCTACAGTCTTAGGAGCAAATTTAGATTTTCTACCCTTTTTAATAAGAATAAAGCATTTGCTACCAAAGACTCTAAAATATGAAATATTGGGCTTTTTACCGGTTAGGAGTTCATATGATGTCTTCTTGAGGATTCGGTGTAGATATAACCGGTTGATGGCGTAGCAAGTGGTGTTGACCGCCTCGGCCCAAAAACCGATCCGAAGTCTTGTATTCATCAAGCATGGTTCTTGCCATATCCAATAGAGTTCTATTCTTCCTCTACACTACACCATTTTGTTGTGGTGTGTAGGGAGAAGAGAACTCATGCTTGATGCCCTCCTCCTCAAGGAAGCCTTTGATTTGTGAGTTCTTGAACTCCGTCCCGTTGTCGCTTCTAATCTTTTTGATCCTCAAGCCGAACTCATTTTGAGCTCGTCTTAAGAATCCCTTTAATGTTTCTTGGGTATGAGATTTTTCCTGCAAAAAGAATACCCAAGTGAAGCGAGAATAATCATCCACAATAACTAGACAGTACTTACTCCCGCCGATGCTTATGTAAGCTATCGGGCCGAATAGGTCCATGTGTAGGAGTTCCAGTGGCCTGTCAGTCGTCATGATGTTCTTATGTGGATGATGAGCACCAATTTGCTTCCCTGCTTGGCATGCGCTACAAACCCTGTCTTTCTCAAAATGAACATTGGTTAATCCTAAAATGTGCTCTCCCTTTAGAAGCTTATGAAGATTCTTCATTTCAACATGGGCTAGTCGGCAGTGCCAGAGCCAACCCATGTTAGTCTTAGCAATTAAACAAGTGTCGAGTTCAGCTCTATCAAAATCTACCAAGTATAGCTGACCCTCTAACACTCCCTTAAATGCTATTGAATCATCACTTCTTCTAAAGATAGTGACACCTACATCAGTAAAAAGACAGTTGTAGCCCATTTGACATAATTGAGAAACGGAAAGCAAATTGTAATCTACAGAATCTACAAGAAAAACATTGGAAATTGAATGGTCAGGAGATATAGCAATTTTACCCAATCCTTTGACCAAACCTTGGTTTCCATCCCCGAATGTGATAGTGAGAGCACCTAGAGGGGGGTGAATAGGTGATCCTGTAACACTTAAAACTTAGGCCACAAAAACTTGGTTAAGTGTTAGCACAATAACCGCCAAGTGGCTAGAGAGGAATCTTCAACAAAACACAATAACCAACAAGATCAATCATAGAGATGGCACGGTGGTTATCCTGTGGTTCGACCAAGACCAACGCTTGCCTACTCCACGTTGTGGCGTCCCAACGGACGAGGGTTGCAATCAACCCCTCTCAAGCGGTCCAAAGACCCACTTGAATACCACGGTGTTTTGCTTGCTTTTCTCAATCCCGTTTGCGAGGAATCTCCACAACTTGGAGCCTCTCGCCCTTACACTTGAAATTCACAAAGAAGCACAGAGCAAGGGAGGGATTAGCAACACATTCAAGACAAGAAATCACAGTAACACCACGCACACAAGTCGCAACGAGAGCTCACAACACAACTCAATGAGTTCACCACTCAACTAGAGCTCTAATTGCTATCGCAAAGAATCAAAGGCGCGGAATCGATGTCTTGGTGCTTAGGAATGTTGTAGGAATGCTTGGTGTGCTCCTCCATGCGCCTAGGGGTCCCTTTTATAGCCCCAAGGCAGCTAGGAGCCGTTGAGAGCAATCTAGGAAGGTTGATCTTGCCTTCTGTCGACTGGAGCACCGGACAGTCCGGTGCACACCGGACAGTGTCCGGTGCCCGATTTCCTTCCAAATATGGCGCAGTCGACCGTTGGCAGCCTGAGAGCCGTTGGCGCACCGGACATGTCCGGTGCACACCGGACAGTCCGGTGCCCCCTTCTAGCCGTTGGCTCGGCCACGTGTCCCGCGTAGATCGCGCGGCCGACCGTTGGCCCGGCCGACCGTTGGCTCACCGGACAGTCCGGTGAATTATAGCCGTACGCCGTTGATGAATTCCCGAGAGCGACGAGTTCGCCTGTGAACGGCCCACCGGACAGTCCGGTGCACCACCGGACAGTCCAGTGAATTATAGCCGTACACTGTCGTCGAAGTCCCGAGAGCAGCCACTTTGCTCGAGCCAGCCTGGCGCACCGGACACTGTCCGATGCACCACCGGACAGTCCGGTGCTCCCAGACTGAGCAGATTCTTGGCTGCTCGAGCCAAGGCATTTTCAATTGGATTTTCCTGTTTCCAGCACTTAGACACAATACATTAGTCCATAAAACAATGTACTAAGTCTGAGAAACATACCTTTATTCTTGATTTGTACTTTGTCCACCTTTTTACACTTAGGCACTTGTGTTGGACACTAAATCACCAAAATACTTAGAAATGGCCCAAGGGCACATTTCCCTTTCAATCTCCCCCTTTTTGGTGATTTATGCCAACACAACATAAAGCAAGTAGAACAAGTACAAAATCAATTCAAATTAGAACTCAAAATTGTTTTGATTCAATTTGACATATATGGATCACTCTATGCCACCACTTGGTTTGTTTTTGCAAATCAAACTCAAATTTCTATCTCTAAGTCAAACACACATGTTAAGACATAAAGAGAGTCATTCCAAGAGAAATTGATTCAAGATTTCAAAAACTCCCCTTTTTCCCATAATCAATACTTCTCCCCACAAGAAGCCAACTTTTGACAAGAGAGACACTAAAAGAGTTTTGACAAACCAAAAGCTCTATTCTACTATTTTCAAAATTTCTCAAGTGGTAGTTGATCCATTTATCGCTTTGGCCTTTATTTTCTCCCCCTTTGGCATCAAGCACCAAAACGGGATCAATCTTGGCCCTTTAAACCCATTGCCTTACCAAAATCTTCAAATAAGAACATAAAGGCAATAAGAGTACATGAGATGAACTTGGAATAAGTTACCCTTTCATCGGAGTGCAGTGGAAGTCTTTCATGGTCCAAGTCCACCTTTTCCCTTTCAAACCTCCTTTGAGACTAAAACAAGCAAACTCAAGCATATGGTTAGTCTCAAAGGGTCAAGTTGTAGCACAGCTCCCCCTAAATATGTGCATCACTTGCAAAAAGGACTTGTGAGGTCCAGGGAGTGTTTGTACAACTTGAGCACCACAATAAGCAACAAAATGCAGAATGAACATGATCAAGGGCATAAACACATGTATGCTACAATTCAATCCAAGTTCTGCGAATCTAAGACATTTAGCTCACTACGCAGCCTGCAAAAGGTCTTCTCATCTAGAGGCTTGGTAAAGATATCGGCTAGCTGGTTCTCGGTGCTAACATGAAACACTTCGATATCTCCCTTTTGCTGGTGGTCTCTCAAAAAGTGATGTTGGATGTCAATGTGCTTTGTGCGGCTGTGCTCAACAGGATTTTCCGCTATTCGGATAGCACTCTCATTATCACATAGGAGTGGGACTTTGCTTAGATTGTAGCCAAAGTCCCTGAGGGTTTGCCTCATCCAAAGTAGTTGCGCGCAACACTGTCCTGCGGCAACATACTCGGCCTCAGCGGTGGATAGGGCAACGGAAGTTTGTTTCTTAGAATTCCATGACACCAGGGACCTTCCTAAGAATTGGCACGTCCCCGATGTACTCTTCCTATCGACCTTACATCCAGCATAGTCGGAATCTGAGTACCCAATCAAGTCAAAGTTAGACCCCTTTGGATACCAGATCCCGAAGCAAGGCGTAGCGACTAAATATCGAAGAATTCGCTTCACAGCCACTAAGTGACACTCCTTAGGATCGGATTGAAATCTAGCACACATGCATACGCTAAGCATAATATCCGGTCTACTAGCACATAAATAAAGCAAAGAACCTATCATGGACCGGTATGCTTTTTGATCAACAGACTTACCTCCTTTGTTGAGGTCGATGTGTCCGTCAGTTCCCATCGGCGTCTTTGCGGGCTTGGCGCCCTTCATCCCAAACCGCTTTAGCAAGTCTTGCGTGTACTTCGTTTGGGAGATGAAAGTGTCGTCCTTGAGTTGCTTCACTTGGAACCCAAGGAAGTAGTTCAACTCGCCCATCATCGACATCTCGAATTTCTGCGTCATAACCCTGCTAAACTCTTCACAAGACTTTTGATTAGTAGAACCAAATATTATGTCATCGACATAAATTTGGCACACAAAAAGATCACCATCGCAAGTCTTGGTAAAAAGAGTTGGATCGGCTTTCCCAACCTTGAAAGCATTAGCAATTAAAAAGTCTCTAAGGCATTCATACCATGCTCTTGGGGCTTGCTTAAGTCCATAGAGCGCCTTAGAGAGCTTACACACGTGGTCGGGATACCGTTCATCCTCGAAGCCAGGGGGTTGCTCCACGTACACCTCCTCCTTGATCGGCCCGTTGAGGAAAGCGCTCTTCACATCCATTTGGTACAACCTGAAAGAATGGTGAGCGGCATATGCTAGCAAGATACAAATTGATTCTAGCCTAGCCACAGGAGCAAAAGTCTCCTCAAAGTCCAAACCTGTGACTTGGGCATAACCTTTAGCCACAAGTCGAGCCTTGTTCCTCGTCACCACCCCGTGCTCGTCCTGTTTGTTGCGGAACACCCACTTGGTTCCCACAACATTTTGCTTGGGACGAGGCACCAGTGTCCAAACTTCATTGTGCTTGAAGTTGTTGAGTTCCTCCTGCATGGCCAACACCCAGTCCGGATCTAGCAAGGCCTCTTCTACCCTGAAAGGCTCAATAGAAGAGACAAAGGAGTAATGCTCACAGAAATTAACTAATCTTGAACGAGTAGTTACTCCCTTGCTAATATCACCCAATATTTGGTCGACGGGATGATCCCTTTGGATCGTCGCTCGAACTTGGGTTGGAGGTGCCTGAGGTGCTTCTTCCTCTTCAACTTGATCATCCTGTGCTCCCCCTTGATCATGCGCCTCCACTTGAGGTACCTGTTCGTCATCTTGGGTTGGGGGATGCACCATAGTTGAGGAAGACGGTTGATCTTGCTCCAATTGTTCCTGAGGCCGTACATCTCCAATCGCCATGGTGCGTATCGCGGCCGTTGGAACGTCTTCTTCATCTACATCATCAAGATCAACAACTTGCTCTCTTGGAGAGCCATTAGTCTCATCAAATACAACGTCGCTAGAGACTTCAACCAAACCCGATGATTTGTTGAAGACCCTATACGCCTTTGTATTTGAATCATAACCTAATAAAAAACCTTCTACAGCTTTGGGAGCAAATTTAGAAGTTCTACCTTTCTTCACAAGAATATAACACTTGCTCCCAAATACACGAAAATAAGACACGTTGGGTTTGTTACCAGTTAGCAGCTCATATGAAGTCTTCTTGAGGAGGCGGTGAAGGTAGACCCTGTTGATGGCGTGGCAAGCCGTGTTCACGGCTTCCGACCAAAAGCGCTCGGGGGTCTTGAACTCTCCAAGCATAGTCCTCGCCATATCAATGAGCATCCTGTTCTTCCTCTCTACCACACCATTTTGCTGAGGTGTGTAAGGAGCGGAGAACTCGTGCTTGATCCCTTCCTCCTCAAGGAACTCCTCCACTTGAAGATTCTTGAATTCGGACCCATTGTCGCTCCTTATCTTCTTCACCTTGAGCTCAAACTCATTTTGAGCTCTCCTGAGGAAGCGCTTGAGGGTCCCTTGGGTTTCAGACTTATCCTGCAAAAAGAACACCCAAGTGAAGCGGGAAAAGTCATCAACAATAACTAGACCATACTTACTTCCTCCTATGCTCAGATAGGCGACGGGTCCGAAGAGGTCCATATGCAGTAGCTCCAGAGGTCTTGAAGTGGTCATCACATTCTTGCTGTGATGTGCTCCTCCCACTTGTTTACCTGCTTGACAAGCTGCACAAGGTCTATCTTTTTCGAAATGTACATTGGTTAGACCTATCACGTGTTCTCCCTTTAGAAGCTTGTGGAGGTTCTTCATCCCCACATGTGCTAAGCGGCGATGCCACAACTAGCCCATGCAAGTCTTAGCCATTAAGCATGCATCTAGACCGGCCTCCTCTTTTGCAAAATCAACTAAATAAAGTTTGTCGTCTAGTACACCCTTAAAAGCTAGTGAACCATCACATCTTCTAAAGACAGACACATCTACATTTGTAAATAGACAATTATATCCCATATTACATAATTGACTGACAGATAGTAAATTATATCCAAGAGACTCAACTAAAAACACATTAGAGATAGAGTGCACATTTGATATTGCAATCTTACCTAAACCTTTCACCTTGCCTTGGTTCCCATCACCGAATATGATTGAATCTTGGGAATCCTTATTCTTGACGTAGGAGGTGAACATCTTCTTCTCCCCCGTCATATGGTTTGTGCATCCGCTGTCGATAATCCAGCTTGAACCCCCGGATGCATAAACCTGCAAGGCAAATTTAGGCTTGGGTCTTAGGTACCCAACTCTTGTTGGGTCCTACAAGGTTAGTCACAATTTCCTTAGGGACCCAAATGCAAGTTTTATCACCCTTGCATTTTGCCCCTAATTTCCTAGCAACTATCTTCCTATCCTTTCTACAAATAGCAAAGGAAGCATTTAAAGCATGATAAATTGTAGAGGGACCATTCATAACTTTTCTAGGAATATGAACAATATTCTTTCTAGGCACATGATGAATATTTTTCCTAGGCATATCTCTACCATGCATATAGGAAGAACTGGAAGCATACATAGCATAAGAATCATATGCATGTGAATCAAAAGCATTGCAACTCCTATGAGACTGTCTTCTATCATTGTACATAAAAGCATGGTTCTTTTTAGTACTACTTGCCATAGGGGCCTTCTCTTTCTCCTTGGCGGAGATGGGAGCCTTATGGCTTGTTAAGTTCTTGGCTTCCCTCTTGAAGCCAAGCCCATCCTTAATTGAGGGGTGTCTACCAATCGTGTAGGCATCCCTAGCAAATTTTAGTTTATCAAAATCACTTTTGCTAGCCTTAAGTTGGGCATTAAGACTAGCCATTTCATCATTTAACTTTGCAATAGAAGCTATGTGTTCACTACAAGCATCAATATCAAAATCTTTACATCTATTGCAAATAACAACATTTTCTACACAAGTTGTTGATTTACTAGCTATTTCTAACTTAGCATTCAAATCATCATTAATGCTCTTTAAGCTAGAAATCGTCTCATGGCAAGAAGATAATTCACAAGAAAGCATTTCATTTCTCTTAACTTCTAAGGCATGAGATTTTTGTGCTTCTACAAATTTGTCATGTTCTTCATACAACAAGTCCTCTTGTTTTTCTAAAAGCCTATTCTTATCATTCAAGGCATCAATCAATTCATTAATTTTATCTACCTTGGTTCTATCTAGGCCCTTAAACAAACATGAATAATCTATTTCATCCTCATCACCAGATTCGTCCTCACTTGAAGAAGCATAAGTAGAGTTTCGAGTACATACCTTCTTCTCCCTTGCCATAAGGCATGTGTGACGCTCGTTGGGGAAGAGGGATGACTTGTTGAAGGCGGTGGCGGCGAGTCCTTCATTGTCGAAGTCGGACGAGGAGCAATCCGAATCCCACTCCTTGCCAAGATGTGCCTCGCCCTTTGCCTTCTTATAGTTCTTCTTCTTCTCCCTCTTGTTCCCTTGATCCTGATCACTATCATTGTCGGAACAGTTAGCAATAAAATGACCAAGCTTACCACATTTGAAGCATGAGCGCTTCCCCTTTGTCTTGGTCTTGCTTGGCTGCCCCTTGCGACCCTTTAGCGTCGTCTTGAATCTCTTGATGATGAGGGCCATCTCTTCATCATTAAGTCCGGCCGCCTCAATTTGTGCCACCTTGCTAGGTAGCGCCTCCTTGCTTCTTGTTGCCTTGAGAGCAAGGGGTTGAGGCTCGTTGATTGGACCATTCAATGCGTCGTCCACGTACCTCGCCTCCTTGATCATCATTCGCCCGCTTACGAATTTTCCAAGGACTTCTTCGGGTGACATTTTGGTGTACCTGGGATTCTCACGAATATTATTCACCAAATGAGGATCAAGAACGGTAAAGGACCTTAGCATCAGTCGGACGACGTCGTGGTCCGTCCATCGCGTGCTTCTGTAGCTTCTTATTTTGTTGATAAGGGTCTTGAGCCGGTTGTATGTTTGGGTTGGCTCCTCGCCCCTTATCATTGCGAACCGTCCAAGCTCGCCTTCCACCAACTCCATCTTGGTGAGCAAGGTGACGTCGTTCCCCTCATGAGAGATTTTGAGGGTGTCCCATATTTGCTTGGCGTTATCCAAGCCGCTCACTTTGTGGTATTCATCCCTGCACAATGAAGCTAGAAGAACAGTAGTAGCTTGTGCATTCTTATGAATTTGCTCATTAATGAACATGGGACTATCCGTACTATCAAAGTGCATTCCACTCTCTACAATCTCCCATATACTAGGATGGAGAGAGAATAGGTGACTACGCATTTTGTGGCTCCAAAATCCGTAGTCCTCCCCATCAAAGTGTGGAGGCTTGCCGAGAGGAATGGAGAGCAAATGTGAATTTGAACTTTGCGGAATACGAGAGTAGTCAAAAGAAAAGTTCGAATTAACCGGTTTTCTTCTCTCGTAGTCGTTGTGGTCGTCGTCCTTTTGGGAAGAAATAGACTCATCGATGTCGTCGTAGTAGACGATCTCCTTGATGCGCCTCGTCTTCTTCTTCTTCCCATCTTTCCGTCTATGGCCCGAGCCCGAGTCGGTAGGCTTGTCATCCTTCGGCTCGTTGACGAAAGATTCCTTCTCTTTATCGTTGATCACGATACCCTTCCCCTTAGGATCCATCTCTTCGGGCGGTTAGTCCCTTTGTGAAGAGAACGGCTCCGATACCAATTGAGAGCACCTAGAGGGGGGTGAATAGGTGATCCTATAACACTTAAAACTTAGGCCACAAAAACTTGGTTAAGTGTTAGCACAATAACCGCCAAGTGGCTAGAGAGGAATCTTCAACAAAACACAATAACCAACAAGATCAATCACAGAGATGGCACGGTGGTTATCCCGTGGTTCGGTCAAGACCAACGCTTGCCTACTCCACGTTGTGGCGTCCCAACGGACGAGGGTTGCAATCAACCCCTCTCAAGCGATCCAAAGACCCACTTGAATACCATGGTGTTTTGCTTGCTTTTCTCAATCCCGTTTGCGAGGAATCTCCACAACTTGGAGCCTCTCGCCCTTACACTTGAAATTCACAAAGAAGCACAGAGCAAGGGAGGGATTAGCAACACACTCAAGACAAGAAATCACAGTAACACCATGCACACAAGTCGCAACGAGAGCTCACAACACAACTCAATGAGTTCACCACTCAACTAGAGCTCTAATTGCTATCGCAAAGAATCAAAGGCGCGGAATCGATGTCTTGGTGCTTAGGAATGTTGTAGGAATGCTTGGTGTGCTCCTCCATGCGCCTAGGGGTCCCTTTTATAGCCCCAAGGCAGCTAGGAGCCGTTGAGAGCAATCTAGGAAGGCTGATCTTGCCTTCTGTCGACTGGAGCACCGGACAGTCCGTTGCACACCGGACAGTGTCCGGTGCCCGATTTCCTTCCAAATATGGCGCAGTCGACCGTTGTCAGCCTGAGAGCCGTTGGCGCATCGGACATGTCCGGTGCACACCGGACAGTCCGGTGCCCCCTTCTAGCCGTTGGCTCGGCCACGTGTCCCGCGCAGATCGCGCGGGCCGACCGTTGGCTCACCGGACAGTCCGGTGCACACCGGACAGTCCAGTGAATTATAGCCGTACGCCGTTGATGAATTCCCGAGAGCGACGAGTTCGCCTGTGAACGGCCCACCGGACAGTCCGGTGCACCACCGGACAGTCCGGTGAATTATAGCCGTACACCGCCATCGAAGTCCCGAGAGCAGCCACTTTGCTCGAGCCAGCCTGGCGCACCGGACACTGTCCGGTGTACCACCGGACAGTCCGGTGCTCCTAGACTGAGCAGATTCTTGGCTGCTCGAGCCAAGGCATTTTCAATTGGATTTTTCCTGTTTCCAGCACTTAGACACAATACATTAGTCCATAAAACAATGTACTAAGTCTGAGAAACATACCTTTATTCTTGATTTGTACTTTGTCCACCTTTTTACACTTAGGCATTTGTGTTGGACACTAAATCACCAAAATACTTAGAAATGGCCCAAGGGCACATTTCCCTTTCAGATAGCTCGTTGGGGATCTTGGTTTTTCTCATAGGAGGAGAACATTTTCTTCTCCTCTGTCATGTTGTTTGTGCACCCGCTAGCGATGATCCAACTTGAGCCCCCGGATGCATAAACCTACAAAACAATTTTAGTTCTTGACTTTAGGTACCCAAATGGTGTTGGGTCCTTTGGCATTAGACACAAGAACTTTGGGTACCCAAACACAAGTCTTTGATTCCTTGTGTTTGCCCCCAACATATTTGGCAACTACCTTGCCGGATTTGTTAGTTAACACATATGATGCATCAAAAGTTTTAAATGAAATGTCATGATCATTTGATGCACTAGGAGTTTTCTTCTTAGGCAACTTAGCACGGGTTGGTTGCCTAGAACTAGATGTCTCACCCTTATACATAAAAGCATGGTTAGAGCCAGAGTGAGACTTCCTAGAATGAATTCTCCTAATTTTGCTCTCAGGATAACTGACAGGGTACAAAATGTAACCCTCGTTATCCTGAGGCATGGGAGCCTTGCCCTTAACAAAGTTGGACAATTTCTTAGGAGGGGCATTAAGTTTAACATTGCCTCCCTGTTGGAAGCCAATGCCATCCTTAATGCCAGGGCGTCTCCCACTATAGAGCATGCTTCTAGCAAATTTAAATTTTTCATTTTCTAAGTCATGCTCATTGATTTTAACATTAAGTTGAGCTATGTGATCATTTTGTTGTTTAATTAAAGCCATGTGATTATGAATAGCATCAACATTAATGTCTCTACATCTAGTACAAATGGAAGTATGTTCAACAGTAGATGTAGTGGGTTTGCAAGATTTTAATTCTACAACCTTAGCATGCAATATATCATTTTTACTTCTAAGGTCGGAAATTTTAACATTACAAACATCTAGTTCTTTAGCCTTAGTAAGCAATTTTTCATTCTCAATCCTAAGGCTAGCAAGAGAAATGTTCAATTCTTCAATTTTAGCAAGCAAATCTACATTATCATTGGGAATTGAAACATTACAAGCATTTGAATCAACCTTAGCAATAAGTTTAGCATTGTCATTTCTAAGGTTGTCAATAGTCTCATGGCAAGTGCTTAGCTCACTAGATAATTTTTCGCACTTTTCTACTTCTAGAGCATAAGCATTTTTAACCTTAACATGCTTTTTGTTTTCTTTAATAAGGAAGTCCTCTTGAGAGTCCAAGAGATCATCCTTTTCATGGATAGCACTAATCAATTCATTTAATTTCTCCTTTTGTTGCATGTTGAGGTTAGCAAAAAGAGTACGCAAATTATCTTCCTCATCACTAGCATTATCATCGCTAGAAGACTCATATCTAGTGGAGGATTTGGATTTAACCTTCTTCTTTTTGTCGTCCTTTGCCATGAGGCACTTGTGGCCGACGTTGGGGAAGAGAAGTCCCTTGGTGACGGCGACGTTGGCGGCGTCCTCGTCGGAGGAGGAGTCGCTAGAGCTTTCGTCGGAGTCCCACTCACGACAAACATGGGCATCGCCACCCTTCTTCTTGTAGTATCTCTTCTTTTCCTTTCTTTTCCCCTTCTTGTCGTCACCCCTGTCACTGTCACTAGATAGTGGACATTTTGCAATAAAATGACCGGTCTTACCACATTTGTAGCAAACTTTCTTGGAGCGGGGCTTGTAGTCTTTCCCCCTCCTTTGCTTGAGGATTTGGCGGAAGCTCTTGATGACGAGCGCTATTTCCTCGTTGTCGAGCTTTGAGGCGTCGATTGGTTGTCTACTCGGTGTAGACTCCTCCTTCTTCTCCTCCATTGCCTTGAATGCAACAGGTTGAGCTTCGGATGTGGAGGGATCATCTAGCTCATTGATTTTCTTTGAGCCCTTGATCATATACTCAAAGCTCACAAAATTCCCGATTACTTCCTTGGGAGTCATTAGTGTATATCTAGGATTACCACGAATTAATTGAACTTGAGTAGGGTTAAGGAAAATAAGTGATCTAAGAATAACCTTAACCATCTCGTGGTCATCCCACTTTTGCTCCTGAGGTTGCGCACTTGGTTCACCAAGGTTTTGAGCCGGTTGTACATGTCTTGTGGCTCTTCTCCTTTGCGAAGCCGGAAGCGACCGAGCTCCCCCTCGATCGTCTCCCGCTTGGTGATCTTTGTTAGCTCATCCCCCTCGTGCGCGGTCTTGAGCACGTCCCAAACTTCCTTAACGCTCTTTAATCCTTGCACCTTGTTATACTCCTCTCGACTTAGAGAGGCGAGGAGTATCGTTGTGGCTTGGGAGTTGAAGTGCTCGATTTGGGCCACCTCGTCCTCATCAAAATCCTCATCCCCTACGGATGGTACCTGTACACCAAACTCAACAACATCCCATATACTTTTGTGGAGTGAGGTTAGGTGAAACTGCATTAAATCACTCCACCTAGCATAATCTTCACCGTCAAAGGTTGGTGGTTTGCCTAATGGAACAGAAAGTAATGGAGTATGTCTAGAAGTGCGAGGATAGTGTAAGGGGATCTTACTAAACTTCTTGCGCTCATGGCGCTTAGAAGTTATGGAGGGCGCGTCGGAGCCGGAGGTGGAAGGTGATGACGTGTCGGTTTCGTAGTAGACCACCTTCCTCATCTTCTTTTTCTTGTCGCCACTCCGATGCGACTTGTGGGAGGAGGCTTTCTTCTCCTTCCCCTTTCCCTTGTTGCGGGACTCTTCCGATGTAGCATTCCCATGGCTTGTAGTGGGCTTTTCGCCGGTCTCCATCTCCTTCTTGGTGTGATCTCTCGACATCACTTCGAGCGGTTAGGCTCTAATGAAGCACCGAGCTCCGATACCAATTGAAAGTCGCCTAGAGGGGGGTGAATAGGGCGAAACTAAAATTTACAAAGTTAATCACAACTACAAGCCGGGTTAGCGTTAGAAATATAATCGAGTCCACGAGAGAGGGTGCAAAACAAATCGCAAGCGAATAAAGAGTGTGACACGCGGATTTGTTTTATCGACGTTCGGTTCTCGCAAACCTACTCCCCGTTGAGGAGGCCACAAAGGCCGGGTCTTTTTCAACCCCTTCCCTCTCTCAAACGGTCCCTCGGACCGAGTGAGCTTTCTCTTCTCAAATCAACCGGGAACAAAACTTCCCCGCAAGGACCACCACACAATTGGTGTCTCTTGCCTCGGTTACAAGTGAGTATTGATCTCAAGAAAGAATGAGAAAGAAGAAAGCGATCCAAGCGCAAGAGCTCAAAGAAACACAACAAATCACTCTCACTTAACACTAAAGCTTTTGTGGAATTGGGAGAGGATTTGATCACTTGGGTGTGTCTTGTATTGAATGCCTAGCTCTTGTAAGTGGTTGGAAGGTTGAAAACTTGGATCTTGAATGTGGGGTGGTTGGGGGTATTTATAACCCCAACCACCAAACTAGTCGTTTGGTGGAGGCTGCTGTCGCATGGCGCACCGGACAGTCCGGTGCGCCAGCCACGTCACCAGGCCGTTGGGTTCCGACCGTTGGAGCTCTGACTGCTGGGCCCGCCTGGATGTCCGGTGGCACACCGGACATGTACTGTAGAGTGTCCGGTGTGCCACTTCGCGCGTGTCCGACTTCTGCGCGCTCTGGCGCGCATTAATTGCTTCTGCAGGTGACCGTTGGCGCGAAATAGTCGTTGCTCCGCTGGCTCACCGGACAGTCCGGTGTGCACCGGACATGTCCGGTGAATTATAGCGGAGCGAATTCCCGAAGCTGGCGAGTTCAGAGTTGCTCTCCTCTGGAGCACCGAACACTGTCCGGTGTGCACCAGACAGTCTGGTGAATTATAGCGAAGCGCCTCTGAAAATTCCCGAAGGTGCGAAGTTGGGCTTGGAGTCCCCTGGTGCACCGGACACTGTCCGGTGGCACACCGGATAGTCCGGTGCGCCAGACCAGGGCTGCCTTCGGTTATCCCTCGCTCTTTTTGTTGAACCCATTTCTTGATCTTTTTATTGGCTAAGTGTAAACCTTTGGCACCTGTATAACTTATAGACTAGAGCAAACTAGTTAGTCCAATTATTTGTGTTGGGCAATTCAACCACCAAAATCAATTAGGAACTAGGTGTAAGCCTAATTCCCTTTCACTCCTACCATAGAAATTTCAAACTCATTTGACATCATTTTGCCAAACTCATCACAAAATAGCTCATTAGTTGATCCAAAAATGATATCATCAATATAAATTTGACAAACAAATAAATCTTTACCAATTCTTTTAGCGAATAGAGTAGTGTCAACTTTCCCAATTTTGAAGTCTTTGGAAAGCAAGAAATCCCTAAGCCTTTCATACCAAGCGCATAGAGCTTGCTTAAGCCCATAGAGAGCCTTAGAGAGCTTGTACACGTGGTTAGGTATTTTGGGATCCTCAAAACCGGGAGGTTGTTCCACGTACACTAGTTCACTAATCTTACCATTCAAGAAGGCACTCTTAACATCCATTTGGTAGAGCTTGATATTATGAGCACAAGCATAGGCGAGAAGAATTCGAATGGCTTCCAATCTTGCCACGGGTGCAAATGTCTCACCAAAATCCAATCCTTCTACTTGTGTATAACCTTGTGCCACTAGTCTTGCTTTGTTTCTTACCACCAAACCGTCTTCATTATGCTTGTTTCGAAATACCCATTTGGTTCCAATAACATTGTGATTGTTTGGTCTTTCAACAAGCTCCCAAACTTCATTACGGGTAAAGTTATTTAATTCCTCATGCATTGCATTTACCCAATCAACATAAAGTAGAGCTTCATCTACACGGTTAGGTTCAATGCAAGATACAAAAGAGAAGTGTTCACAAAATGAAGCTATACGTGATCGAGTTTGAACACCCTTACTTATATCACCCACAGTTTGATTTGGTGGGTGATCTTTTATGATTGAATGACAAATTTTTGAAGTAATTTGAAAATCACTAATTGAAGCTTGAGGAGGGATCGAATGACTCAAGATATCTTAAACATGATCATCCTCAATTTCATCATTATGTTGGCTTTGTTGAATTTCCTCATTTATGGTTGGAGAGGGTGGAATGATAACCATACAATCATCATCGTCTTTCATT
The DNA here is from genome assembly GCF_902167145.1 of Zea mays. Taxonomy (NCBI): domain Eukaryota; kingdom Viridiplantae; phylum Streptophyta; class Magnoliopsida; order Poales; family Poaceae; genus Zea; species Zea mays. The sequence continues at coordinate 74,868 of NW_023367003.1, read as the reverse complement.
GGATTTATTTCACCGATAGCCATAGTTTTCATAGCGTTTCTCAAATGAACTCCACCAACATAATCAAGGTTTTCATTTTCACCTTGAGAATCATTTGTTTCATCGAACTCTACATCATATGCTTCTTCAATGATCCCGTGAGTTTTGTTGAAAACTCTATATGTCTTGCTATTTGATGAATATCCAAGGAGAAAGCCTTCATCACATTTTCCCCAAATTTAGAGAGTCGACTACCCTTCCTCAAAATATAGCATTTGCAACCGAACACCCTAAAATAAGAAATGTTTGGCTTTCTTCCAATAAGCAATTCATAGGGAGTCTTTTTCAAGAGCTTGTGACAATATAATCTATTTGATGCATGACAAACGGTATTAATGGCTTCGGTCCAATAAGAGTCTGGCACATTATATTCGGCTAACATAGACCTAGCCATATTAATAAGAGTCCTATTTTTCCTCTCAACAATTCCATTTTGTTCTGGTGTATATTTGGAAGAGAATTCATGTTTAATGCCCTTGTTATCACAATATTCATCAATTCTAGCATTTTTGAATTCCGACCCGTTATCACTTCTAACTTTCTTGATGTCAAAATCAAATTGATTTTGGGCCAGTATAGCAAATGACTTAAATGTTTCAAATACATTCGATTTATCTCGAAGAAAATAGACCCAAGTAAATCTAGAATAACCATCCATAATTACAAGACAATAGGAATTACCACCAATACTCTTGAAGGATGTTGGTCCAAAAAGATCCATGTGAAGTAATTCCAATGGTCTATGATTAGACATTTGACTCTTGTAGGGATGAGTATTTGTCACTTGCTTCCCGGCTTGACATGAACTACATAGTTTGTTCTTTTCAAATTTCACATCCTTCAACCCTCGAACTAAATCATGCTTAGATAATTGATTCAATTGTCTCATACCAACATGACCAAGTCTTCTATGTCATAGCCAACCTAGTGAAGCCTTAGAGAATATACAAGTTGTAAGTTTTGCCTCATTAGATGAAAAATCGACAAGGTAAAAGATTTTCATGTCTAAAACCTTTGAATATTAGATTGCTACCATCAACACTTGAAATGAGGACATCATCAACGGTAAAGTTGCAACTAAAACCTAAATCACATAGTTGAGCTACGGATAGCAAATTAAAGTTAAGAGATTCAACTAAGAGTACATTTGAAATGGAATGATCATTTGAAATAGCAATTTTACCCAAACCTTTAACCTTTCCTTTGTGGTTGTCTCCAAAAGTGATGCTATCATAGGTTGAGCAACCTTCCTCACTCATTTTGGTGAACATCCTCATGTCATCGGTCATATGTTGAGTAAAATCACTATCCAACACCCAATGATTTCCTCCTGCCTTATAATTTACCTACAAAAGGAAATCAATCTCTTTTAGGTACCCAAATTTGTTTAGGTCCTCGGATGTTAGTGACCAAGGAATTTGGCACCCAAATTTCTTTCTTTTTGGTACCAACAATTGAAGTGCCAACAAACTTAGCATGTACACCTTTTGCATTATGTGAAAGAACATAGCAATGCTCAAAACATGGCAAGGATACATTTTTGAATTTAGGACATTTTTTCTTGACATGTCCCTTCTTGTGGCATTTGTAACAGACTTTGTCACATTCTTTCACAAAAATAGTCTTTTGCTTTACAAATGCATTCTTTCCTTTCTTAGGAAGGTACCCAAGACCCTCACGATTGAGAGAGCAACGTTGACTTCCCAAGATAAAATCAAGTTTAGCTTTTCCACCATATGCTTTTTCTAAGTCATGAGTTAGAGCATTTACTCTTCCTACCAAAGCTTCATTTTCAATAATGATGTTTGATTCATCACAACTAATATCATCATTCTCAAGAGAAATTTTACATTTGTCACAAATGAAACTAGTAGGTTGTGAATCACTTGTAGAGCTATCAAGTAAGTCACAAGTGATTCCAACATCTTTGGTGACCACCACAACTTCATGCACAAGAGGTGAGTTTTGAGACTCCATAAGGCTCTCACAACTTTGTTTTAGATTGTGGATGTCTTGAGCTCCTCAAAAGACACTTGAAGGTTTTTGTATAGTTCCTTCAAGGTCCTAATTTTTTCTTTTTCTTTGTGCATGTAGTCATCGGCCTCACCCAACATTCTAACAAGATCATCATAAGAATATCCATCATCATCAATATCATCAATGTGGGTTGGATTATTTCTGGATTAGCTCTATGCTAGCGCTCTACTATAAGCAATGAACATGATGAGACTATTTATGATACGATGTTTATTTCTAGATATGATGATGGCATTGTGATATTTAAGGGGGCTTGAGCAGTTTTTTGAGTGCCTCTTTGTAAGGACTAGTTCGTTGGATGACAACCCAGGATAACAGTACAGCCATGAGGGTGGAATGAAACGCCCTGAGCTAATTAATTAGAGGAACTGAGGTATAGTTTGCTTCGCCGTCGTGCCGTCAATGGGGCTCGGTGTATGCGGCTCGCTCTGCCGAGGGTGGTTTGCCCCTTGGGGAGGAGTGCGGTACATTTTGGAAACCTAGCGAGCGGCTACATCATCAGGGAATCTTTATAAAGACCTTCGTAGTGAATCCTTGGCCATTCACCTCGGTAGTGAAGATCGGGTCTGTACAACCCAGGCTAGAGTGGGAATCATGGCTCGTGGGTGTAGGATCTAGGACACCGGCTAGAGGGGGTGAATAGACGGTTTTGACTAAAATAAAATACACTAGACAAATTTAATCAAATTGACAAGAGATATAAAAATTACTAGCCTTGATGAGACAACAAGATGTAATGAGCAATTTAAGCTAATGCCACAAAGATAAACAATATACAAGTTACCAACTACTTGTAAGTAATGTATAAAGGTTGAGAGAGGGACACCGAGATTTATCCCGTGGTATCAGTGATTTGCCGTTCACCCCTAATCCACGTTGAGGTGGAATTCAAGCTCTCACTTGCTCCTCTACCAAGACACGGCTTGATCTTTGACCCAAGTGGACTCACTCAATACCTCGATTTCACTAGCGTCGCCTTTGCCGCTCCGGCGAGGTGGGCGCGAACCCCTCACAATCAATCCCGCGACTCCTCCACAATCTTCATGGAGAGCTCGACGGAGACAACAACCGAGTCGTCTAGGAGGCAGCAACCTCCAAGAGTAACAAGTCAATGACGCTTGCCCGGTGTACCACCTAGTGTCTCAAAAGATCACAAAGAATGCAAATGCACTAGAGCTTCTCAATCACTCACTAGAATGCGATCTCAATCAACTAGTGTGAGTGTTTGAGTGGGAGGATCACAAATGAGTTCAATGTGTGCTAGGAATGGCCAAGAGAGACCTCACACACGAGCTCCACTTCTATTTATAGCCCTCAACAAATACATAGCTCGTAATGTGCATCTAGCACAGCTTCTCCGCACATGTGGACGGTTCGCGCCTTATGGCCGGACGGTCCGTCGTACCAGTAACGGCTATATCGACCGTTTGAAACCTGTCAGAGCTATCAGAAAAGTCAAGGTCGGACGGTCCGGAACCTGACAACTTGGAATAACAGAGCACTTGGTCAGTCAAAGTAATTTGAGCAGACTGTCCGCCGTCCATGGCCGGACGGTCCGCACATGGACCACTTACCGTCTGGCTAAAAACCCCAGACGATCCTAGTACAAAGTCTCAAAAACACATTGTCCCTGCCCAAACTCAATTCATCTTATGCAGACGGTCTGGCCTCCTGGCCCAGACGGTCCGCCAAACAGAGACAGAGACAGACGACCAGCTGACCTCTCTGGCAGAGTCGCGGACGGTCTGGCCATCTAGCTCGGACGGTCCGCCATCCATAGAGAAAAATATTTTGCGCTAGTTCAAATTTTGAAACTCGTAGCGTTGTTAGCCCTCATGCACATGCTACCGTTTATGCTCTACGAGGCACTAAGTTTTACACCATTCAAGTTCATTGACCCCCTCTTAATAGTACGACTGTTTATCCTATTAATCTGTCAATATCTTCTCTAAGCACCTGCTGACCGGCAAAAGCATAAAAACTATGTTTTACCTTTGCCTTCACTTGATCCACAATCAATGTTTATGAGTCCCTAAAGACTTTACTGTATTCTGTGGTTCAGTCCTGCATTCTTATTTTTCCAAGAATTGTTAGTCCACAATCAGTTGTCATTAATTACCAAAACACCACTTAGGGGCCTAGATGATTCACAGTGGGTAAAGTGTGCAACCTCTACATAGTGTTATGAAGCTGATATATCAGTCATGCTCACGGTTATGAGCGGCCTTGGGAGCTTCTTTGATTAGAGATACTATGATTACAGATGATGATGAGGATAATAATGGTTTTAAAGGTGATGGTTTTAATGATTATGATTATGCATTTCAGTATTCTTTCCTTTTGGAGTGAGTACTTTTGGGTTAATAACTCAGGATTATTGCTAAAACTTGCCTCTACTAGTAATAATTACCTGACCAACTAAAAGCAACTGCTCTGAGCTTCACCCAACATACAGCTAGTCCACTTTAGCCAAATGAGACAATTGTTGAGTACGTTGATGTGTACTCACCCTTGCTTAAGACACCAAAAACACTAGGTTGTACACATTGCAAACCCTGCTCGTGAGAAGATGAAGTCGTGGCAGAGGATTTTCAGGAGTTCCAAGACTATGATGAGTTCTAGGCGTGGGTTAGCGGCAAACCCCCAGTCGGCTGCCTGTGAAGGCCGTGTTTTACTACGTTTCATTTTCGCACTTTGATATATGTTTAAGACTATGTGGATGTCTCGAGCATCATGATGTAATCAAATTAATACATCTTTACGTTATTATTTGAGCACCGTGTGATGATGTCCAATTATGTAATCGCTGTGTACGTGAATTTCTGATCCTGGCACGTACATGGTTCGCATTCGGTTTGCCTTCTAAAACCGGGTGTGACATAGTGTCTAGGCATGTTCACACTCACAACCAGTTCTAGGTGTCACTCTAGAACTCACTCACAAGATAGAATCAAAAACGATTTAGAAAAACCTAAAGAAAAGAAAGATTGTTGTTGTCCTAGGGGCACCGTACTGCTCGGTGGTCCCCTGGACAGCGGACCCGAGAGCGCCCGAGAGCTAACCCCAGCACCTGTAACACACCCGAGAGCGAAGAATTCACAGTGGTTGAATTTTAGCAGGCACCAAACATGTAATGTTCACTGTCCGGTGCAACTCCAGAGTGCACAGTTGGAGCACCGGTGGCGCACCGGACTGTCCGGTGTGCCCTTGCGCAACAAAACTGTGCAATGGCTAGTTTTTGTGGGTGGGAGTATTTATACCCCCACCACCAGGCATATTAAGGGTCTTGCTGCCCCAACCACCTAGAATTCACTGCTAGAGCATTGCAAGTTCAAAAAGCCTAGTGAGGTGATTAGCAAAATTGTAATCCCATGTTAGGACCTCATTAGTGCGATGAGAGCCACCTAGAGCACACACCACATGCATTAGGCTTCTCATGGTTAAGTGAAAGTCTATGGCTTATTACTCTTGGGATCGACATTACCTAGACGGCTCGGTGGCGATTGGAGTTCGATGATCACCCCGGAGGATTTGTTGGTGACCCAACTCGATGGTTGTACACAGTCGTGAGGGATCCACCGCACCGAAGAGGCAAAGGATCATCTCATAGTGAGCGCTTGGTTCTTGCGATGACCAAGGGGGAGCGATATCCTTGCACGGGTGCTCCAACGAGTACTAGTGGAGAGTGCCGACTCTTCGATACCTCGGGAAAAGTTGAAGGAGATTTATTGTCCCTACTTTACTTTTCGCATTTACTTTGAGCATTTTATTTTATGTATTGCTTTGCTAGTATTTGCCATAATGACTTAGGGTTGTTCTCCATTTCATAGCTTTTACTTCGTGCTAGTAGTTTGGGTGAAATGAAGTTGGGCTAATGTTTAGGTTTTAATCTTTTGTAAGAATTTTAGAAAATTCTAATTTACTCGTATTGAGCATCATGATCCTTTCAGTCATAATAATTGTAAAGTATAGTATTGTAAAACTATGATTTTGAAAAGTATTTTTGTCAACCGGCCCTGAGGTGTTCGGTGCCTGCGGTGGATAGTATGGTGGTCAATAAGCTCGTTGTTAGTTTCTGAGACTTTTGGGCATGATGGCCATCTAACGGGTCTGGATGTATCCTGTCTAAACTTTGTAATCCGTGCCTATTTCTTAAGGAAATAGGGGATTAAGCCCTATTGTCAAAAAAAATATGTTCAAGACAAAAAATATTTCAGGTTCAGTTAAAAATTTCCACATGCTGAAGAAATGATTGTTTCTAACTCAAGCGAAAAGTGACATAGCTTTATGCGAAAGATGCACCAGGTTATTCTAAGTTCAATTGAAAAAGGTCCTCTAGCTTTGCCTTCAATGGGGAAAATGTTTGACCTCAATAAAATATAAAAATAATAAATTTGCTCATTTTGTAATGTAATGTTAATATCATTATTGTCTCACTCATTTTTCATTTGAAATTAAAATGTTCCACTAGGCAGTGTCCAGGAATCCAGGATGTGAGGCTAAATACAAAATCAAGAAGAATAAATATAAATATAAATAAAACGAGAGAGAGAGAAAGAAACACATAAGTTAAGGAGGTGTGGAAAAAACGGCCCAGCAGAAGGCCCGTGTTGCTGCCCTCCCCTGGGCCGACAAACCCCGGACGGGCCTACCGCCGTCAGCCGCATCCGCGATTCCGTTCACCTTCACGGCTTCACCAGCCTGCGCTCTCTCCTCTCAGCGCGACGACTGGGTGGCGGGGCTACCGCCGCCGCCGCCGCCCGACACCAAGTGCCGAGGTTTTCGTCGGTCTCTTCGCCGGCGACGAGCTCCAACCAGGTATTCCCACCCCATCTCTTCCTTCCCTGCTGTGCGAAACCGAGCGCCCAAACCCTCGCTTAAAGGTATTTGATTGATGAATGATGCCTACTAACTTCGAACTTTTTGCAAAAAAAAAATTATCGGGTATGCATTGTACGCCCATGTCCCTTCACTTGGTATGCCCCTGCACTAGGTGCTAGCGCGGTACAATTTTCGAGAATTTGTGGTGTTGAACTGAACCTCCATGACACAAGCTAAACCTGCCCCTAGTGGCAAGAGGAACTGGAGCAGTGGCGGGACTGCCGCTGGAAGGAAGAACAAGGAAAGAGGAGATGACAAAGCAAAAGGAATCAGGGTTGCTGGTTGGAACAAGGGCGACAAGAAGAAAGAAGACAAAGGGCGACAAGTAAGTGCGGGATCGAAGAGGCGGTGGAGTGAGGGAGTGCCCCGGGTTGGTGTGAAGAGGGCTGTGTCTGGGTTTGACAGGAGGAAGAGGAAGATCGATGATGACTCGTGGGATGATGATGGTGGCAAGGATGTTTCATCTTCCAAATCAAAGTTTACCAGAAAGTGTTCTTCCACAATAAGCCGTCGAAAGGTTTCTCCTGGAAAAGGTGACAGATTGAAGTCTCAAACGTTGTATGAGGATGACTACCGTGCAGGGAAAAGGAGTATTAGCAAAGTTTCTGATGTTAGTAGAGGGGTCAAGAGTCGACTGGTGAATTCTGTAGCATCCAAAGGGAAGAAGCTTGGTGCATCCGAAGGAGTCATACGAACAAAGAAGGGTGGTGCTAAAGAAGTTGATTTGGATGAGGAGGCTGTTAATAGCAAGAAGTCAGATGACTTGGATCTTATTATTGAAGAAGAGAAGCCTCGCCCTCGCCTTACTCGAGTACTGGACCAGACTGGTAAGAAAATAAAGCCCGCTAAGAAGGTTGTAGTTCCTGACAATGAGGAACGTGCTCCTCCTAAGAAGAGAAAGCGAATGAAGCTAGATCCTTATGACACTTCAAACAAACGGATTGAAGATTCTTCTATCCAAGATGGTAAGAATTCTGTCTTGACTTTTTAATTGTTAAGAAGACTGTGCTAAACATTACTGCTTATTATGTTTGTGCTCATTTATGTTTTTCTTAGTTCTATTGTTTGATGTGAACAACCAATTAAACTCTTCAACAGTAAAATTACCCTCTTTCTCGAATCTCTTTATCTGACCTGGAAATAGTGCTCTGCTACCTATCACTCAATGCAGCAGATGAACTTCTCTCGTTTTTTAATAACACTACTAAGGTCGGGCTAAAGGAAATGTAGAGACTGAAGAGTTCCTGTCGGTTTTCCTTACACTAATGACTAATGCACAACTTTGGACTGTAACCTCTTTACATGGTCAGCATAATTTAGTTGTGTGGAGGAGCTAGCAATTTGTAGTTTTTTGGTCCAATTCTAAATTTTTAAAAGTTTGTGTTTACTTGTTTACATTTTTTATCAACATATGAACTATTTGTCTCTAAAATAATGTTTGTGTTGAATATGTACACTGGTGCTTTTATTTAGATGTGTTTCTTCTCCATTTATTTTTTAATTTCCCTTTTAAAGTTTCCAGTGCAGAGAAGGTTCTCGTGAATTGTACACCTGAAGAAGAGACTGAAATGTCAATAAATGCAAAATTTCGTGCTATACAGCCAAGTTCCTCAATCCTTTCATATGTGGAAGATAATGTATGCACGATTTGCCTCTCGCCCTCTCATCAACATTCTACTCTTTTATTGAGTGTGTGATATTCTCTTACTGTTGTTTGCAGTTACTAGGTCGTAGGCGCTTAATTGAGATAAAAAATGCTGGCTACAATGTCAAGATTTCTGCTCCTCTGGATAACGTTCCCTTCTCAACCAGCACAGAACGTGAACGCATAGAAGACAGTGTAAGGAATATGCTATATAATCAGTGTCATAAATGTACCTTCTACTTTTATCTTGAGTCGTTGTACAGTCATGTCTGATATCATATAATTTATAATGTTGTGGATTACATGCTACAGTTAGTAATTGCTGTTCACATAAAACAATTAACAGGCGTTCAGAAATAAGCTGGAATTCTTTGCTGCTGCAAAGATCTCTTCCTCATTCCCCACTCCAACACTCCCAGAGATAGCATTTGCAGGTAACTGATGGAAACAAAAATGTTTTAGTGGTTTAGGCTTATGAAATGTCTCTAACTGTTAACCCACTGAAATATTAGGTGTATCAAATGTTGGTAAATCCTCACTCCTAAATTCACTTACAAGACAATGGGGTGTTGTGCGAACATCAGATAAGCCTGGACTTACTCAGGTATGGCACAATGAAACTGTGGAAAGAACAGAGATGCAAGCGGAGCGTTCCTTGTTTCATTTGAATTGTTTATGGGCTCTTAAACTTCTGGTTCATCCGTTTGCATTATTCTTAATTGCAGACAATAAATTTCTTTCAACTTGCTTCAAAGTTATGTCTTGTTGATTTACCTGGATATGGTTTTGCTTATGCAAAGGACGAAGTTAAGGAATCGTGGGAGGAACTTGTAAGTACTCTGAAATCTGAATGTCAGACTCCGACTGAAGCTTGAAATGCTGCATTGTGCATCAAGTTGATACTTGATATTGTTGGTTCTTACAACCAGCCTTGCGAATTGTAGGTGAAAGAGTATGTTTCGACCAGAGTTGGCCTAGAAAGGGTGTGCCTTCTTGTGCACACTAAACGAGGAATGAAACCGTTGGACTATGAGCTTGTAGACTTAATGGAAAGGTGTGGTGCCTTTATCGGGTCTTTCTTGTACATACACCGTCACTTTTCTTGTTTATTTCCTTGATGCAAGTATACCACTGTTATGAAATAAGAATAATTATTTGAACTGTCCAAATATTCACATATAATTACCTTTCTGAACTATATTATTACTAGTGTCAGTGTGGGTTTTCTCTGTAATTGATACGTTCAAGTGTGGAATTGTAGGCACAAGACGCCATACCAGATTGTACTGACAAAGACTGATTTAGTTTTCCCTATTGATGTTGCTCGTCGTGCCGTGGAAATCCAAGAGGTCTTCCCCAACACACACACACACATTATATCCTGGTTTATGCACATTTTTCAGTTAATCGCCTAATAGAATTGTTTATGCACTCAACTGCAGAGCCTGAAGAGGAATAAGTCAGTGGTAAACCCAGTGGTGAGCTTTTGAGTTCACTTCCCTTCTTTTTTTAGTATGTGCGCTTTGCTTTCAATGAAAATACATTGTTGTCTCATACAATGACACTCCTTGAATGTAGATGATGGTGAGCTCTAAAACAGGAGCTGGCATACGCAACCTGAGAGGCGTGCTTGGAAAGTTAGCTCGCTTCATCAAACCGTAGCAAAGCTGCAGCCAATTTCGGAGTCTGCGTCGGTCGAGACCGTGAGAGGAAACTCACACCAGGCTGTCTTAGGCAGGTGCCGCGCTACGTCAACGCTCTAACCAGTCCACCGCCACAAGCTTCGTCTGCATCAGTTGAGACTATCGAAGACTTGCTGCAAGCGTTCCTAGTTACGTTATGCTTTGGAGCCTAGCTGTATCACAGGCCATTCCGGTAGGATTGAACTGTTCAACTTTTGAGTGGATTATGCAATGCTCAGATTAATCCATGAAACATTTGAGTTTCCCCATTTGGATATACGGAATCGTACATCCTTAAAATCCATTATGCATCGTTCCTTGATGTACAATACTTTTTCAGTGATGATTCATCACTCATCAGTCATTGATGTTTTATGTGTTCTTCACGAAAAAGGTATGCCGCTGGCCGTGTAAATTTTGCTGTATTCTCTTTAGTGAAAACAGCAATAACCTGGTTGGTAGTACTGCCAATTGATAATTGAACAGTGGAATGCTCTGCTAGGCTGCTACTGCTATGGCAACTTGATCGGCCCCAAACCAAATCCCAATCAACAATCTTGTGATTCAGTGTCCGGTAACCTAAACAACAAATGCTAGTTCAGCTTATCTCTACTACTTATTAAGTTAACAATAGTAGCCTGCCTTTTTATGTTCTGCCATTCTGCGATCTCAGCCGTTCAATCCCGCACACCAGTTTTCCGCACGCAGAAAAAAAACTCAAACTGTGGCTGCCTAGGGATCGAACCTTGGATCTATTGAGCAGAATGCCTAGCCTTCCACCATCTAGCCAACATGACTCATGTTGAATTGTGTACAACTTCAACTAAAACGTCTTTTGTGTTTAACTCACCGTCCACTCTGTATGCTTACTGAGTCTAGAAAAACATTTACCGTATGGTTGGTTTCCTGGCCGGTTGTGTCCAGGCCCGTGGGATGCGTTGACCGTAGCTGCGTGTTTGATTGTTTACCTGCACAGCACCATCCGAGCCGGTATGCGTAGGTGCAGGCCAGATCTAAAAAGGGCTCGTTCACTTGCATGCCCAGGGCGCGGGGAATCGGCTGTATCCCGCGCGACAGGATTGGGCGAGCCTGCATGCGCTCGCGCATGCATCCAATCATACGATTATAGCTTGACCCCTGCTCTTTCTGGAATTTGGGACGCAGTCCAGGAAATAAAGAAAATAGGGAAAAGAAGTTTAGAAATTGATTTTTAGTTTAAAAATAATTGCAGAAACCCATTTAATTCATGGAAATTTCATATTAAATCCAAATGAGTTCATTCCAATTTCTATAATTCTATAATATTATTTTTATCACATAATACCTCTGTTTTGTCATGAAAACAACAATAAAATTGATTTCCTAATTAATCCTATATCAAATACATAGAAACTTTGGAAATTCGTAACTTCCCCATTTTAATTCCAAATTGAATCGTTCCAGTTGTGTTAGTCTCGTATGAATATTTACTACGCAGTAACAACATTGATTATACCATGTTTCATACTTTTATAATTAGATATTTATTTATCCTATGTTAATTGGGTTAATCTATGTCTATTGGATTAATTTATTTAATATATTAATATAGTATTCTAACTTTGTGGTTATACGATGTTTGACCATTAGTCTTGCAAACACACACTTACCTTTTTGTTTAAGCAAAAGCGTATGGTGGTACGTGTCCAATGACTAACGATGTACGAGAGAATTTCTTCCGGTATGTGTGAAACGTGCTCTCCAATAATGAGACCATACAAATCGTGGTATATATCAAAGTCTGCATAATACTGATGGTTGCAATGTAGTGGTGAAATATATAGATTATAAATAACAAAATTTATGTATGGCCAGAATCACAAATTGATTATGAAACATTTTCTCATAACGGTATAACACATATTTTGTATATAAGTTATCGTAGTATACTGGTATTATATATTCCCATTGCAACGCACGGGCATTCAGCTATCATGTATAGAAGTCTGCACGGTACTGTTGGTTGCAATGTAGTGATGAAATAGTTAGATTGAAATAACAAAATTTATGTATGGCTAGGATCACAAATTAATTACGAAACATTTTCACATAACAGTATAACACACATTTGTTCATAAGTTATCATGATATTAAATGTTTCCGTTGCAACACACGGGCACCCACCTATATGTGTTTATGTCTACATCTATGACAGGAAACACATCTACACATCTCTCTCCAAGCTCACTTGCTACCATTGCACAATGCGTAGTAGTAGATAAGTATCACCGATATTCTTGAATTATATTTTTGGATGGAGGTAATATTATTTAAAGAAGAGCTTTGCATGCTATTTCTTTTGTTTGAATAATGCATTATACTTAAATTCCCTTTTTTGCATGTGTGAAATTTTTTCTTCGTAATATTTTTTCCATGGATCAGACTTGTGAGTCATTTTCATAAACCAACGCCAAGCATGAATCCATGTTTCCTACTTCAAACCCCGAACAAACTCCATGAGCAGGAGGCATCCGCGTTGTCGTCGCTCATCGATGACGAGAAGAAGCTTGGCGACTGTCAGTTCGACCTCTAAAAGCAGTCTTACGTGGTCGCATGCGCCGTTGTGTACGACAAGCTCCCGCGAAGCCGCCGCTTGGACGCGGTCCAGAGCAGCTGCACCGCGCTGTCCATCGTTAAGCAGGGGGGCCTCATGGTTGGCGCCAACGTCGACGACTCTCGGGTTGTTCTGGACACCGCATCCGACGACGACGCCATCACGTCGTCCAGCTCATCGTCCACCTGAAGCCCAACCTGCCACGTAAGTCGCTACTGACCGGACATGAATTCTTGTGCGCTGGGACGATAGACGTTGCTGACGTTGTGTGAGTGTCCTCGAACATGATGTATGTAGTGGAATAGCGCATTCGGTGGTGCAACGGCCAGGGGTACTACCTCGCTGATGAGCCCGGGGTGCACTTCGTTTGGCAGCCCAACCAAGAGTCATCGATACTCGTCATGTCGCGTGCGTTCGACGACTACTATATCGAGGATTGTGGCGTCATCTTAGCGCCGGAGGTGACACAGAGGAGGATCGACAACAGTAACCAGTTCTTCATCCTCGCCACCGTCAGGGTAGCTTTTGTGCCGGCCTGCTGAAAGGGAATTAGGCTTACCCTAGCCCCTAATTAATTTTGGTGGTTGAATTGCCCAACACAAATAATTGGACTAACTAGTTTGCCCAAGTGTATAGATTATACAGGTGTAAAAGGTTCACACTCAGCCAATAAAAAGACCAAGTCTTGGATTCAACAAAGGAGAAAAGGGGCAACCGAAGGCACCCCTGGTCTGGTGCACCGGACTGTCCGGTGTGCCACCGGACATGTCCGGTGTACCAGAGGGACTCAGACTCAAACTCGCTACCTTCGGGAATTTCCGGAGGCGACTCGGCTATAATTCACCGGACTGTCCGGTGTACACCGGACAGTGTCCGGTGCGCCAAAGGAGGTCGGCCTCAGGAACTCGCCAGCTTCGGGAAAAGCCAACGGCTCGTCCACTATAATTCACCGGACTGTCCGGTGTGCACCGGACTGTCCGGTGCGTCTCCAGAGCAACGGCTATCTCCGCGCCAACGGCTACCTGCAGAGCAATAAATGCGCGCGCAGCTCGCGCAGAAGTCAGGCACGCCCATACTGGCACACCGGACAGCAAACAGTACCTGTCCGGTGTGCACCGGACACCCAGGCGGGCCCACAAGTCAGCAGTTCCAACGGCTAGAATCCAACGGCAGTGTGACGTGGCAGGGGGCACCGGACTGTCCGGTGTGCACCGGACTGTCCGGTGTGCACCGGACTGTCCGGTGCGCCATCGAACAGACAACCCAGCCAACGGTCAAGTTTGGTGGTTGGGGCTATAAATACCCCAACCACCCCACCATTCATTGCATCCAAGTTTTCCACTTCCCAACTACTACAAGAGCTCTAGCATTCATTTCTAGACACACCAAAGAGATCAAATCCTCTCCAATTCCACTCAAGCCCTTAGTGACTAGCGAGAGAGATTTGTCGTGTTCTTTGAAGCTCTTGCGCTTGGATCGCTTTCTTTCTTTCTCACTCGTTCTTGTGATCAACACTCAATTGTAACCAAGGCAAGAGGCACCAATTGTGTGGTGGCCCTTGTGGGGAAGTTTTGTTCCCGTGTGATTGAGAAGAGAAAGCTCACTCGATCCGTGGATCGTTTGAGAGAGGGAAGGGTTGAAAGAGACCCGGCCTTTGTGGCCTCCTCAACGGGGAGTAGGTTTGCAAGAACCGAACCTCGGTAAAACAAATCTCCGTGTCTCACTTGCTTATTCGCTTGGGATTTGTTTTGCGCCCTCTCTCGCGGACTCGTTTCTTTATTACTAACACTAACCCGGCTTGTAGTTGTGTTTATATTTGTAAATTTCAGTTTCGCCCTATTCACCCCCCCCCCTTTAGGCGACTATCACCTGCCTTTAATTCTCTTCGCCAACACATACACACTTACCTTTTGTTTAAGCAAGAGCATATGGTGGTGCGTGTCTGATGACTAACGATGTACGAGGGAATTTTTCCGGCATGTGTGGAACGTGCTCGTGCTCTCCAATGATGAGACCATACAAATCGTGGCATATATCGAAGTCTGCATGATACTGATGGTTGTAATGTAGTGGTGAAATAACTAGATTAAAATAACAAAATTTATGTATGGCTAGGATCACAAATTGATTATGAAACATTTTCTCATAACAATATAACACAGATTTTGTATATAAGTTATCGTAATATACCGGTATTATATATTCCCGTTGCAATGCATGGGCATCCAGCTATTTGTACATAAATTACCGTGACATTATATGTTCTCGTGGCCTCCACAACGTTGTCAAGCTGATTGAGGTAACTGAAAAAACATTAAGACCCACTAAACTTTTCCCACGCAAAGGTTTTTAAACTGGAAGTGTTGTTCTGTGATGTTGGGATGGTTCCCTAAATGATCTTTTCCGCAAAGCGGTACCAGAGTTTTGATAGTGAGATTGGTGCCTTGATCGAGGTACGTCACTTTCAAGTTTGGAGTTTGATTTCTTGATTGCGAAGAATTGGGTTTGAATTTGTGTATGTGGTAACATTGCTTTATGGCTCTAAATAGGATGGGAAAGGAGACTTTGAGATGCTAAAAAAGAAGGTTCTAGAGTGCAGTGCACTGTTCCATCCGGTAAGCAGGTAAATGTGTTGACAGTCTAGGCGTCCTCTCTATTTCTAAAGGTTACTGATTGGGTATATATATCATGATGTGCTTTCCTGATGCAGGAACTAGCAAAGATTATGTTTTAGTATGCACTACAGATGGTGCGATGTCCATAGCTCCAGGAATAAGCACAAGCATGCGCTCTCTGAACACGCATTTGTTCTCCTCACCACGGGTTAGTACGAGCATGGGACTGAGATAATCCAGATGTAACATATCAGAATTTTTCAGAATTGTTACCTCATTTGTTTCGAGTGGAATCAAACTGAAGTTAGTTAAAGCTTATCATGCATTTCATATTTGATGTGCACGATCGTGTTTGGTACTTGATATTATTTCATAGTGTGACAACGATGCTGCTGCTCAGTAGCACAACGGAACACTTGGCATGTATGAGTTCTTTCCATTACATGTTTTGTTTCGTACTTCTAAAAGTATATATTGTAGCATTTTTCTTATGCCAACTATGCCTCAAGCTGAGAATTAGTAGCATGCTATGCAAATTATTGTACGATTTATTTTTGTGTTGCTTGTATTCATGTAATGCACTAACATTTTATCAAATAATTTGTGTGCCTTTGCCTCTCCCTCCCTCCTCCGCCACATCACGGAGCTCCGTCTTTGTCGATCGCTGCGCAATCCCTTCGTCGGCACCCACGCATACCTTATCGACTGCACGCCGCCGTCACCAAGGTCCTTGTGACCAGCGTCGCCACTCCATTGTCGTCCTATGGAGATTATTCCCTCCTTGAAACTGCCCCCTCGCCCTCAACCTCACGCGCCTTGCAGACGGGTGGCCTCACGCCGTGGGGTCGGTGCACTCGACTGTAGCCCGAGTTTCGCTTCGACACCATCTCGAACGACTCGCGGACGTCGTGCTCCATTTCATAACAGTATAATACACATTTGTACATAAGTTGTCGTGATATTATGTGTCTCCGTTGCAACGCACGTGCACTCACCTATCAAGGATATATAAAGATAGAGATATTTTCAGTCAAAACTTTGTTGGTACATAGAAATACTTAAAAAACATTTTTGGTGATACACATCCTGGAGCCCATCAAACTGATTATGCTGATATACAATTACCTTGGACGAGAAGTTCAAAAAAATGCAACACATGGGCACCTAACTATGCTTAACAATTCACAAGTACTCAAAAGAGCTAGGCACATATGTATTCACCATTTGTCTCATCATCATGTGCCCGTGTTCTAGAGATTTCAAAGTGAGATGATCCTGAAAGTAATGAATAAACATGTTGTATTTTGTCAGCATCAGTTCAAGTGATTCATGGGACAAATACATGATAAAAGTGATAACACTTCCTATCTCTATGTTATTCCCTTTAATATTAGTAGAGATAGATATATTTACTTTTACCATCAATTGTGTTGTGATAGCTATTTTCTGCCAATATGTATGATAGGATGTGTCATGCGTGAGTTGATATATGTTAACTGAATTGGCAAAAACACTTGATATATGTTAAACTATGTTGACCCCAATGATCCTATCAAGATCTTCCTTTGGTATGATATATGTTTCATATAATTTTTTTACTCCCGTCGCAACGCACGGACACTCACCTATTTTATACTAATTTAACTTACGTGGCAACACACGAGCACATACCTATTATAATAATATTTGTCGTCTGTATATATGTATCATACTATTTTTTCACTTCCGTGGCAACGCACGGGCACTGACCTAGTATTAGCTATAAGCCTATTAGGTGTCGTTTAGTTCACATATTTATAATATAATGGCTAATAATAACATTAAATTATGTTTATTTAATTCCAATTGTAATCAAATATCGTATTAGAAATTGATACCGGTCTATTTAACCTTGTTACCACCGGTACTCGAGTGTGAATCATTATCATTTATATTTTATTTTGTGAACCAAACGGCACCTTAAAGTCATCATAGTTTGCACCTAGCGAGAGGGTAAAGTGGTATGTTTGATTGTTTATGATTTGTGAAATTATGATATACCAGCCTTTTGGGGAAAAAAACACTTGTCAGTTTGGTTGGTAAATACTCCCTCCGTTCTTTTTTATTTATCACCGTTTAGTTAAAAATAAACTAGTGGACGACAAACATTCGAGAATAGAGATAGTAATATGAAGTCACACTTGCGATAAATTTTAGTAATAAATCAAGTATTATCTCGTGTGATATAGCTATGATCATGAACCAAATAGACTTGATCATGGGCCACCCGACCCGTTCGGGAAAAAAACAACCTGGCAATGCTACGGACAGGTACAGGCTATATTTTTTGACCCGCAACAATTCACAGACCGGGTATAGATCATAATTTTTTATCCAAAACTCGATTCAACCCAAAAAAAACCAATCCAAAGCAAAAAAAACGATCCAACCCAAAAAAAACACCAACCTGACGCTAGAAGACACAAGCCAATCCGACCTGATATTATGCACGGGTCAGGCACAAGCCATGCAAAACAACTAAGATTAGCAGCTCGGCTCGACTTAACTCGTTAAGTAAGAGTACAGTCTTTCTCATTCTTCCCTCCCCGCAAAGCCCATTCTCATTCCCGGCTGCCATTTTGTGTTCTGTCATTCCCATTACCCCCTTCCCCGCACTGTCTTTCTCATTCCCCCCTCCCCGCAAATCTCATTCCCACGTGCATCCCACGCCTAGCTAAAATTAAATTAAAAAAACACAAACGTGGTTCCAATGGGATTCGAACCTGCAACCTCTCAAGCAAATGTGCTCGTAGTTACCACTACACCACATGTGTGTTTATGTCAATATTTGTTACAGTAAAAATATATACTACATATCTCCCAAAGCTCACCTGCTACCTTTACACAATGTGTAGTAGTAGATAATTATCAACGAGATTCCTGAATTATATTTTTGGATGGAGGGGGTAGTATTTAAAAAAGAGTATTGCATGCAATTTCTTTTGTTTGAATAATGTTTTCAACTTAATTTTTTTTTTATGTGTGACATTTATTCTCCGTAATATTTTTCCATGGCTCTGACTTGTGAGTCATTTTCATAAACCAACGCCAAAGATGAATCCATGTTTCTTACTTGGAAACCCCGAACAAACACCACTGGCAGGAGGCGCTCGCGTTGGCATCGCTCATCGACGACGAAAAGAAGCTTGGTGACTGCCAGTTCGACCTCTGGAAGCAGTACTACGTGATCGCATGCGTCGCTGTGTTCGGCAAGCTCCGGCGTAGCCGCCGCTTGGACGCGGTCCAGAGCGGCTGCACCGCGCTGTCCATCTTCAAATACGGGGACCTCATGGTTGTCGCCAACACCGGCGACTCTCGAGTTGTTCTGGGCACCGCATCCGACAACGACGCCGTCACACCGTCCAGCTCATCATCCACCTGAAGCTCAACCTCCCACGTAAGTCACTACTGATCGGCCATGAATTCTTGTGCGCTGGGACGACGGTCGTTGCTGACGTTGTGTGAGTGTCCTCGAACAAGATTTATGTAGAGGAGTAGCACATCCGGTGGTGCAACGGCTAGGTGTACTACCTTGCTGATGAGCCCAGGTTGCACTTCGTTTGGCAGCCCAGCCAAGAATCATCGATACTCGTCATGTCGTGCGCGTTTGACGACTACTATATCAAGGACTATGGCGTCATCTTGGCACTAGAGGTGACGCAGAGAAGGACCGACAACAATGACCACTCGCCATCGTCGGGGTAGCTTTTGTGCCGGCCTACCTTTAATTCTCTTCGCAAACACATACACTTGCTTTTTTTGTTTAAGCAAGCGTGTATGGTGGTGCGTACCTAATGACTAACAATATACGAGAGAACTTATACCGGCAGGTGTGACACGTGCTCTTCAATGATGAGACCATGCAAATCGTGGCATATATCAAAGTATGTATGACACTTACCTAGTTAGCCTTTGTTTTGATAATAAATGTTAGCTCGTTTAAACTAATGAGCCAGCTCGTTAACAAAACGAGTTGAGATGCTAGCGCAACTCGTAATTGAAACGAGCCAAATATATCAGTGGTGTTCAGAAGACCATTCTAGTTTCGGGCCTCAAGCTTAGTTCGCTATCTAGGTAATTACAAATTTTAGCTCCAAGCACGCATGAAATAGAGCGCGACTTGCAAACAATTCGGTACACAACTCCAGCTCAAATTGATTCTTGTACCGTTTTAAGTACTAACTTCGTTCACAAATATATAACATCATTGACTTACCACTCGTCTTATTTAAAATACTTATTAAAAATATAAAATTTTAGGTCAAACACAATCTTAAGTGATAAAACAAACCAAAAAAATAAATGATAACTTATTATTTTTTTAATAAAACTAGTGGTCAAATTTTTTTAAAAAAAATCAATGAAGTCATATAATCAACGACAGCACTGACTGGATGACAGAAGAACGAACCACAAATTGTGCTAAAATTTTGACATCAAGGGGGTACAGTACATTGGTTTTCAAAACAGGAAAAGTCCATTATCCCATAGGTGAGAGAACTAAGCCCTGAAACGCATTCCTGAACTTAGGTACGAGGAGCGGCAGCAGGGGGAGCTGCTGTGGCAGCAGCACCTGGGCGCGGTGGGCCCTGACCTGGCCTTGGGCCATCATCCTGTAAGGCAAGTAAACAGAACCATCAGTTAGTTGCATAATAGAAGATGATAGGCATACAGAGTATATTTATTTACAAGTCTGGCAAATATCAGACCATGTAGGACCTGAAGACTATCAGACCATGGACAGAATGGGGACAATCATAAACAAGGGGCCATTCAGGCGTAAGGCATTTGATACTAGCCCAGACATGTGGTCTTTCATAGCAAGGCATGTCCCAAGTAACTTTATTTACAGAGCATAAACAAAAATACATAGGGTGTTATAACAAATCTCACCACCTAGTTAATGTCAAGAGAAATTTATATCAAAATGTGTGCCTTGAAGAAGTTATGAGTGAACAAGAAAATCAGCCACCATATACAAGTCCACAGTGCACCAACATATGTTTATTTACGCTTTCGTTGACGCATCCATTGCAATATATATACAGTGAATGCAACGCCTATAAAAGCGATCATTGCATGGAAATAACACCAAGAAACACTTTCTATCTGGAGATATGCAACAGAAATAGCTTTATCAAATACCAAAGAAACATGCAATACTACAGGAAAGTGGACAAATAGTGGCATGCCAAAATGTGTCAAAATTATATACCAATGTGTGCATTCAAGCAGTAATGACCGAACTAAAAATCAGTCATCACATATAAAACTGCAAAATGCACCAACACATGTTTATATACGCTTTCGTTGACACATCCATTGCAACAGACACACAGTGAATGCAACGCCTATAAAAGCGACAGTACCATAGCACTAACTAAGGGTATGCGTATCAGACAATTCTGAATAGAGCTATCAGGAAACAATCAAGTTCAAATAAAACAAAGGATACAATTGATATGGTTATCAAGATAAGCATGTGCAAGAATTATACCCGGCGCCTGAAACGCTGCGGGGGCTCACGGTTCCTCCTGTTCTCACGAGAGCGGACACGGACAATGTGCGCATGGATTGCGCATGAGACACAGTGATGAACCTTTGCGTACAATTTGGGAAGAACATATCCTGTGCAAATGAAGATATTAAGGACGGTTTCTCTAGATAACCTATAAATAGATCATCGGACTAAACTATGCAGCTAATAAGGACGACTATGATACCATCATGCACACAAGCCTCCTGCACGTCCCTCACAGCAGCCTGCTCAACAATGTTCCTCACCAAGAACCGCTTGATAGCCTTATCCTGCAAGTAAAAAATAGTGCCAACGTCATACATTTTCCACAACAGTTTCGACAGATAATTGAGCCCAAATATTGCAACGCAGGTCAAAATATCCAAGAACGCAGAACGCTGGATTTGGTTCCAATATTACAATGTCATAGTAAACGCAAAGCTACAAAACAGAAGGCTGCATGGTTAACAAGACCACTCTTGACCACAGCTATGACTATACAGGCACACAGATGATTAACACGCTGGGAGTTTCACCTCAATGCAAGCAAGTACTGGAGGGAAAATTGCCACAAATTCCACAGCAGAATGGACGTGGTATCCCGTTGGTCCATTTGAATATACATATCTTTACATATTTCATTTATAATAACGTGGTGCTACCTCGAGAGATGAAAATTTACGTGCCCTGTTGAACTGTAAGCTATCCACCTAAATTGCATCTAAACAATGTGGCCAACGAGGCCATGCCCTTGCAGCTAACAACGGCTCGATTCATCCATCACAAACAAATACGGTCCAAAGGGAAGGAAACGGCTACCTTTGGACAGCACTTGGCGCAGTTGGAGCAGCGTATGTACTTGACGTGGCCGCGCCCGTGCTTGTTGCGTCCGCCGTTCCTCCGCTTGAACGTCTGCGGCAACCACAACCAACAAAAGAAAGGGTTAGACAGCAGCGGCGGCGAGGCGTGACGGAGGACGGAGATGGTCTCCGATAGCTCACCATGGCTGGGAGATCTGCAATCCGTCGCTGAGGGCGGCTAGGGTTCGCTGCTTGAAGCGATGGCGGCGGATCGCAACCGGTGTGCGGGGAAGGTGTCGGGGGACGCGAAGAATCCAACTTTTTTTATAGTGCACCGGGATGGGCTCGGTTTATTCCTGGGCCTAGTTTTGGGTCTGTCCTAGATGGCCCAGAAAGGAGCTTGCAGCCGAGCCATCTGAACTATTTGGCCCATCTACTAAAACATGAATAGGTAGTGTGTGTTTTTTACCTGTGATTTCTGTTGCGGTTCCGGTGAGAGGATGGTTCGCGTGTGACATGTCCACTGTGTCGCGGTCGAATTTTTTTTATAAAAAAAATCCCAGGCTAAAATCCCAAAACCAGCCAATGAAATCTCAACCGTTTCCTGCCACTATTTAGCAAGAAGAATCCTGTAAATAACACTCGAGTCGACAAGACGGCGCGATGGCCAGTGAACTAACTGTGTGGCCAACCACGCCACAGGCACATAATATTATTGTCCTGTCCGACGGAGAGGAACCCACAATAATACAGGGCGACGCAGAGTGCCCGCTGCTGCGTATCGGAGACGACGACCGGTGACTGGTGACGCTGCACCTGCACTGAACCTGAATCTCACCTCGTGCAGAGAGAGAGAGAGAGAGAGAGAGAGAGAGAGAGACGAGTGCATGCGTGACTCATAAACCACCTCACAAAAGATATTATTCTACTGCAGTATCATACTGTTATGTTAGATTAGTTACAAACACAATATACATTTTTAATAATAATTAATTTAGAGCTACGAGTATAAATATTATTCGTTAGAAATTTAGTTAAATATGAACAAATTTGACTGACATGTGATCCTATAGTTACATGTTTTTTAGGCATATGCACTTAGGCAGGAGTAGTAGGAAGAAAAATAAGATAGGTGCAGATCCGGACGGTGACATGCCACCGGACATTATTGTATGTCATCAGGTTTAAACCACAAGCACAGAGGCTCATAATGACGCTTATAATACACTCCACTCCACTCCACAGTGTGTAGTGTCATCCGATCGACCTCACAGCCGACGTAGAATAAACCTATCCGTGTCTTTAGCTTTAGCTCGTACTGCTGCTAGCACCACAACCAAAGCAAAAGGCGTGGAAGGATAATGGATGCCGTTGCTGAGTGTTGTATGACAGGAGCCCAACGGCACGGGCAGAGAGTCAGGAAGTGAGGTAGACGAAGACCCTCCGCCGCCGATAGGGACGATTTCGAATTGAATGCCCAAATTACTTCTTCTCCCTTGTTAAGAATTTAGACAACATATTTAATTTAATCCAAAACAATACAGTAAACAGAAACAACTTATATGTGTGTGTATATAACAACTATAATCGAATTGTATCGAATTTTAAAAAAATAATCTAGAGAGTAAACTATACCTAGCGGAGAGCCCATGCTGGAGAGCCCATGCTGAAGCTACAGGTTTTCATATTAGTTGACATCATGTGTTACTCAAAATATCATACCATAGTTGGTGTAGACATATATTCGCAATGTCGGCCCTCGAATGACCATCAAAGAATAAGAAGTCGGTCCAAGATAATATCAGGAAGAAAACAATGATCAATTAGCAGTCGCAGAGATGTTTCCTAAAACCTTGATTAGGTGCACACTTGAGCAGGTGTCACTATATATGAGCATGCAGCCCGAAGCACGGCAGCCCGGCACGAGGCCCGTTTTATTGGCCCGGCCCAAGCACGGCACGACCCGGCTGGAGGCGTGACCGGGCCGGCCCGGACCAATTAACCAGGTCGTGCATGGGCTGCCGACATCGTTCGTCGGGTGGCACGGCACGACCCGCCAGAAATCGGCAGGCATGGGTCGGCCCGGTGTCGGGGAGCGGGTATAAGCCCGGCGCCCGGCCTCCCTCTCCCCAGTCCCCACTCGATTCGCTCTGGCGGCTGGCGCTCTCCGTCTCTTTCGCTCTGGCGG
Organism: Zea mays; assembly: GCF_902167145.1. Lineage (NCBI taxonomy): Eukaryota > Viridiplantae > Streptophyta > Magnoliopsida > Poales > Poaceae > Zea > Zea mays. Next base: position 50,831 of record NW_023367003.1, on the reverse strand, counting down.
CTGGCGCTCTCCGTCTCTTCGCTCTCGCGCTCTCGGCTCTCCCTCTTCCCACTCGATGGCTATAGACATTATGTTTGTTCCTGCCTTAATTACTTTTTCGGAGTCTACTTTCAGTTTGTCTGGCAGGATTCTTGAGGATCGGCGACGACGCTTGAATGCAAAGACAGTCGAGATGTTGATGTGCATCAAAGATTGGGAGCTAGGCCAACAGCGGGCACAACATGTTGTGGTGGACAATGAATTAGAGGTGCACAACATGCTGTGGGTTGAGACTTTGGCCCGATGTAAAGTGTTTCTGATTTCTGATCTGATCTGACACTTTAGCTTATAATAACTTTGAACATTTGAATTATAAACTGAGTTGTCCGTGCTCTTTTTTCCTTTTTAGGGTTTCTCACGAGGTGTGAGTTTTACCTAAAAAGGTTTTTAATGAGGTGACATTGCACTAACAACTCAATATTTGTGTACATTTTATTCAAATTGTATTTTTCTGTTACCGGGCTTCGGGCTGGTCTGACACTCTTTTGGGTCAGGGCTGGGCTGGCCCGAATGGCCGTACTTGGGCTCTTGGTAAGTCACGCAGGACTGTACAGACTCGGCTCGGTAGGCCCGTGGGCCTGGTCGTGCCATGCCTAATTAGGTCATAACTGGACCGGACCCGGGTCGTGCGGGACCGAACGGCCCGTTGCTATCTATAGGTGTCACTGGTACGCATGACGCCTCTAGAGGCCCGCTCCCCTAACACTTGGTGCATACTACAGAGGAGCTTGACAAGGAAACTTAGGGCCTGTTTGGCATGGCTCCAGAGCAAAACTCCAAGGAGGAGCTGGCCAGAGCATGCCAAACACCCTAACTCCAGAGTTGTAAACTCTATGGAGTTTTTGGAGCTGCAGTACAATTTTTTGGAGTACCTCTTTTGCTGCTCTGAAAACTCCAAAAAAGCAACCTAGTCATGGAGTTTTGAGTTATTTACCCGTCATTGCCACTGGTTATGAGAAACAATCTAAACTCTGGAGCAGAGCTGCTCCACCCAGAGTTTTAGAGTAGAGCTGCTCTGGGGTGGAGCAGAGCCATGCCAAACATACCCTTAGATGCAAGTATGCAACTCAATCGAGGATTAAGAGATAAAGTTTTTACTATTGTGCTCAAACGTGCCATGAAAGCACGACGCATAAAGATTAAAACATAGAGTAATCACCCGAACGTCCTCGAGGGCCCAAGGGCCTAGGAGTTTAATTTGTGCATATCGTTTAATTAATTAAATTAAATTAAAGTCATGTCCATATTAAATCTGTAAGAAAATAAGGCATTATTAATTTAAATTTAATCTAGAATAACAGTGTGATATGTGTGATGACATGTATGTGCATTTGTGTATCACTACTCATATAAGCAGTAAACATAAATGATACATGCGCAAGTACGAAAAACAGAAAGTACAATGCGGAGGGACCGATGCTCAAGGCATCAGTAGCTTCATTCATACGAGACATCTCGTGTGTATGTTCGATGTAGTCGTACAAATTCGATACGGGAAGGTGTATGCAGTGCAGTCCCTCGAACGACGCCGTTGACGAAGAACCGGATGTAGACGAAGTAGCGCTGGTCGAGCGGATGAAGTGAGCAGTCGCGAGTATAGTGATTTCGGAGGCCTGTCTCCCACTATCTCTGTGCTAGCAGAAGGTGGGACGGGGATGTGCTGTTTGCAACGCGTGTGAGAGATCGCGCGTGTAACGAGAAGATCGACCTCCCCTCCATTCTTATACGCAATCAGAAGGAGGGGAGAATGATAACGGACAGTAACGGTCACGCCATTAGAACTAGAAACTGACGAGTAACTAACATCTGTTACTATCCATCAGATAAGAAAAAAGGCGATCATCATGATGGTCATCCCTCAGACAAAATGTGCAACCTTATACGCAGTCAGAAGGACAACGGGCAGTAACAATAGAGCCATTAGAACTAGAAACCGACGAGTAATTGACGTCCGTTACTAACCATAAGACAGAAAATAGACGGTCATCATGACTATCATCACTCGAGGCAAAATGTGCAACTGTTTGAAAGAAATATACGGATCACGAGCAACGACTTAGCCGACGGAGGAGGCACACACGTGTGGCAGTACTTTATCATTTTCTCAACTTATCAAATGGATACACCGATGACACACCTATTTAAATTGATTGAATTGTCACTTGAACTTGCAATATGATGCTAAATTATTAGTACATCATAGCATTAAAATGATCCATTAGTATTGACTATTATTGAATTTTAGTTGGGCCAAATCCACATTAATCCAACAAAATCCAGTAATCCTATAAAAAATTATATCTCACTTGTTAGTCATTTGATGCACCGGTGTTTTGATCTAAGTTATTTGCCATCATGAGCATCGTACCAGTTAAGGCCATGTTTGGTTTCAATTAGGGCATGTTTGGTTTCAATTAGTTCTAGGACTAAACTTTAGTCCTAGGACTAAACTTTAGTCCCTATATGTTTGGTTTTAGGGACTAAATAGATTCTAAAGTCATTAAATACATTGTCCAAAGACTCAAATATCCTTAGAATATACTCATAATATTAGTTATCTATAAAAAGTTAAGGGCAACATGATAATTATGAGCTTTTAGTCTCTTTTAGCACCTATGTGAAGGACTAAAGACTAAATCATTTTAGTCCATATTTTAGTCCTAGTGTTTGGCAAAAAAGGGACTAAAAGGGACTAAAAACTAGAGACTAATCTTTAGTCCCTCTAACCAAACACTCCCTTAGTTTAGGACTAAATTTTAGTCCTAGGACTAAACTTTAGTCCCTACATGTTTGGTTCTAGAGACTAAACATATTCTAAAATCATTAAGGGGGTGTTTGGTTAGAGAGACTAAACATTAGTCTCTAGTTTTTAGCCCTATTTAGTCCCTTTTTTGCCAAACACTAGGACTAAAATATGGACTAAAATGATTTAGTTTTTAATCCTTCACATAGGTGCTAAAAGAGACTAAAAGTCCATAATTATCATGTTGCCCTTACCTTTTTGTATGGATAACTAATATTATGAGTATATTCTAAGGGCATTTGAGTCTTTGGACAATGTATTTAATGATGTTAGAATCTGTTTAGTCTCTAGAACCAAACATGTAGGGACTAAAGTTTAGTCCTAGGACTAAAATTTAGTCCTAAACTAATTGAAACCAAACATGACCTAAATACATTGTCCAAAGACTCAAATGCCCTTAGAATATACTCATAATATTAGTTATCCATACAAAAAATAAGGGCAACATGATAATTATGGACTTTTAGTCTCTTTTAGCACCTATGTGAAGGACTAAAAACTAAATCATTTTAGTTCATATTTTAGTCCTAGTGTTTGGCAAAAAAAGGACTAAATGAGGCTAAAAACTAGAGACTAATATTTAGTCTCTCTAACCAAACACACCCTAAATAGAACATCCCTCTCGCTCATGCGATCGACCTGTGCTGTTTGGGGGTAACATAAGATAAGCGGAAGCGGCCGGTGGGGGTGGGTATCTGGTCGACTACTGTGACGTGTGCCGCCATGTTTTCCTCGCTCGCGCTTGTCTTCTGCTTCTGGCAGCACAGTCATCAGGGTTTCGTTGGTCAGCCTTTGCTCGGCAGTCGGCCCCACCTGGCTCGATCGCTCCAAGCCAGGAGGGTTAGGAGCCTGGCCCTGTGGGCCCCGCCGCTCGAGCGTCGGCCCGCAACCCGTTGCCACGCGGTAGTAGTAGTAGTAGCACCGTCTGAATTATAGTATATCTGATAACAGGCCTCCCAGGGCTGATGGTGTCAGGATATAATTGTTTTCTTAAATTGCTTTCATTCGTCGATTATATAAACTCCCCCAAATAATTTGTGTTGTTTAAATGGGAGTAAGTGAGGAGGGAGACACTGTACCTGTGAATAAATCATTTGATTTAGATCCTGTTTTGAAGCATCCATTTTTAAAAAACTGGTTTATATAAATTGATGTAGTTCTAAACATATCAGTTTATAACTCAGTTTATAAAAAATAAATTTTAAATTTCTTAAAAATTAAAAAAAAACTAATCTCTCTCAGCTAAAAAATAAAAATTGTTTTTTTTAAAAAACTAGGTTGCTTCCGAACAGGACCTAGACGTCGATGTTACCTATAGTCCACCAGCGATGACAGTTCTGTTTACCTGCAAATTAAACAAAGCTTAAATGAGTACCGTATAATAATATGAGGCGAGCAGTAGTACCTCAAGGCTCTCTCTATTTCCTATCAGAGTTATTAAAACTTGAAGGGGTTTCACGCGCCCTCCGCATTCCATGGAGGCACAGCCACCACCCAGCCGCGCGGACGCAAGCTCTTCCTTCAATCCAGTTGTGAGCCTGTGACGGGTGTTGTGTTCTCTACCCTCCTCCATCCTGTACTACTCGACTACTCCCTCCGATGACACCGTCCGCCTCGCTGCAAATCCCATCTTTCTGCTCACCGTCGGCCTGACCAGCCTCGCCTCCTCCCTCTGCCTCTCCTTCCCTCGTCCCGTCGTCGCAGCGCGCAGCTCTGCCGGCTCTGATTTGGCTCTTCCGGCTGTCGTGGCGTCCCTCTGTCGGTTCCCACACAAACCTTTTCGACCGAGCGCCGCCTCCACGGTGCCGCTACAAGGGCCTCCTCTTCCTCCGCGACCACACGTCGCCCACTCCGTCTCTAATGTGGCTGCCTGACCCCCTGCGCCCTGGGTATTCCTCCCCTTGCCTCCCATGTCTTCCCCCTCTTGCCATTGTATGGTGAGGAGAAATTCCAAGTTTCCATGAAACTTCCTGATGTGCTCAAGTAAACGCGAAGTCAAAAGGTGCGGTGATGCATTTTATTAGACTTGGAGAGTATTCGACCCCAATCATCGTCAGGCCTGCTGTTCTCAAATAACTAAGCGTCCTTGTTAGCCTGTCCATAGCTAACACCCTAGGAAGCATTCATGCATCTAAAAATCTCTCATGGTGAAGTCATGTGCACCTGCAGCATTTATTCACTCTTCTGCATCCTGGCAAGCTTTACTTGTCTTTTTTATTTCTGTGACTGCAGTAGTGCAGTTCGTGTTGTAGATGCTGGAGGCCAAGGTCAGTGTCCTCATTTCTCCTGTGGTGATCTTCATCCTTCCACTATCTGGCAAGCTTTACTTGTCTTTTTTTATTTCTGTAACTGTAGATGCTGGTGGCCAAGGTCAGTGTCCTGATTTCTCCTGTGGTGATCTTGGCAACATATCTAACCCTTTTCGTAGGCCAGGTGACCCAGAAGAGTGCAGTGTAAAAGCATACGAGCTGGTCTGTAGCAACGGCAAGGCTACAATCCGCATCAACACGGGGACATATTTTGTCACCAGCATCGACTATACCAATCGTTCCTTCTGGGTTGTGGACGCCAATTTGGATACGCACAACAACTGCCCTCTTCCTCGCTGGGATCCGTTACTTGCAATATGCATGTTGGATACGGCTCCGTATACAAGGGCCTACTACTCGCAGCAGGCAATATGCATGTTGCCGTCAAGATGCTGGGCAACTCCAACTGTAATGGGGGCGAGTTCATTCTCCACCATCGGTAGGATTCACCACATCAATGTGGTTCGCCTTGTGGGCTTCTGTGCAGAGGAAATGAGGAGGGCACTGGTCTGTGAGTACATATTCTCGGCCGAAAGAAGTTTTTCTTAGGATATGCTCAACGAGATTGCTTTGGGCATTGCAAGGGGAATCAACTACATACCTGCATCTAGGGTGCGACATGCAGATCCTTCACTTTGACATCAAGCCACACAACATTCTTTTGGACATCAATTTTGTCCCAAAGGTTTTCTGACTTTGGCCTTACCAAGTTGTAGCCTAGAGACAAGAGCTTTGTGCCAGCAAGCGCCATGCAGGGAACTATTGGGTACATAGCTCCTGAAATGATATCTCTTAGCTTTGGTGCCATATCAAGCAAATCTGATGTTTATAGTTTTGGTATGCTACTGCTCGAGATGGCAGGAGGGCGAAGGAACGCAGACCAAAATGCAGCCAACTCAAGCCGAGCATAGTACACGGCCTGGGTTTATGACCGTCTAGCGGAACAAGAAGTTGGCGAGATTTCTGTTGCGGCAGACATGCATGAGTTGGAGAGGAAACTGTGCATCGTTTGGCTACGCTGCATTCAAATGAAGCCGCAGGATCGTCCGACCATGGGCGAGATAATAGAGATGCTCGAGTGTGGCACTCATGGCCTAGGCCTGCAAATGCCTTCTAGGCCATTCTTCTGTGATGATGATGATCCTAATATGCCTGCAGCAGATTCTTACCATTTCTCATCGGAGCTTACTGCAATATCTGAGGAAGATGGTTGAAGAAATATTACTTGTCTTTATGCATTTAGATGAAGCCACAGGATCGTCCAATAATGAGTCAAGTCGTAGGGATGCTTCAGTGACCATATGGTTCATATAGATTCTTATCATTTCTCCTCAAACATTGATGCTAGATCAGAAAATTTTATAGCACCCGATAGGGCGCTGCTAATTCTAGTATATTAAAGCCGAACAGAAACGGCAACGATCAGGCCATCCACGTCGTCAAAAAAAATTCGAACCATCCGATCGTCAATCACCGGTTGATGTCTCTTCTCGCTCGCAAAGCTCTCCGCTCGAAGCTCCACGTTAGTGGACGGAACCGGCCTCCGCGACGCTTCCAGAACCACTGCCTCATCCCCTTCCCCCTGATACGACGCCCCTCTCCCTTTTGGGTGGCGACACCGTGGGGAGCTGTCGCGGCGCGCTCCGCTCCTCCCTGCACCTCATCCCCTTCCCCTGCTCCCCCTCACACGTCGCTGTGTTGCAGAAGTCCAGAACCTTCCCCAATCACCCACACGGCCACACCTAGGCACCTGGCCCCGCCCAACTTCCATTTATGCACAGGCGGATTGGAAAAAAGGCCCAGAGGCAGTGCCGTGACCGATTCGAGACGCAAGAGAAGGATCGAGACGAGGCGGCGGTTTTCTGGGGGCAGCATCGTCTCAGCCATGAAGGTGCCGTACCCGATTTCTCCGTGTTCTATATATCAGGACATTGATATGATAGTCGTGCGGTGCGAGTTTGTGAGGAAATTTATCTATTTTCGGTTTTTATTCTAATGGTTTTGTGGCACATGTCTGATCTGATGGTTTCAAATGCCACTGGAACTTTGACTTGCGATGTGTTTGTTTAGGAACATCTGAACGAAGGTTTACATCATTAGACCCATGATCTGCAATCCTATAACTGTGTTGATGCCTTATCCATGAGGCAGTAATATAATTAGGGTTGGAGATTGGTTCATCACGTTTCGGTGGTTGTTTGAGCTTGAAGACTGTAACATTCCAAAAATCCTAACCCAGGTTTGAAACCCTAATCTACCCTTTCCCCTCCTTTCATCCTCTAATTCCAAGACCTCCACTAGTTTTCTTTCATCATATGCATACATTTTGTTTGATCACAAAGCACCTCACTTAGATTCTATTTTCTAAACACTTAGAGTATCCACAAAATATTTTGTTCAAAAGAAAAAGGGGCAAAATGGGAAATAGAAATTAGAAAGTAAAAAGAAAAAGAGAAAAGCCTTCTCCTCCCCCTGCTGGACCGAAACCCGGCCCAAGCCCGCGACCTCTCCCTTTCCCACGCGCCCGCGCTCCTCCGCTTTCGGCCCATCTTCGGCCTGCCTCCGCGCGCGCGCGCCAGCCCCGCCCCTCTCTCGCTGGCAAGGCGTCCCCACCCGTCAGCCGCCCTCTCTCTCGCGCGCTCACTCCCTCTGGCAGAACGGCCCCGCTGGTCAGTTGCTTCGTCGTCCTTCCGCCGTCTCTTCACCGAAGTCACCTCCGGCCATCGCCTCCGTCCTCCCCTCTGCCACCTCGCCGCACAGGGAAGTTTGGCACCGCTCCGTCCTCCCCCCCTTGACCAGCGTCCACGCCGGTACCGCCCCGCCGTAGCGTCCCCTCGGCGGCGCTGTGCGGCATTAATGGCCGCACTGTGAAGCTCGCCGGAGCCAAGAAGCTCCACCGCTCCCCCTTCCCTCGCGCGTCTATAAAAGGCTCGCCCCGAGCCCCTCCTTCCTCGCACCAGCCCCGGCCATCCCTCTCCTCCCCTCCCCCGAGCACAATTCGCGAAGCGCCGGCGTCGTTCTCCTCTCCGGTGAGTCCCTTCCTCCTCCTCCCTCTCCTTCTCCATTGGTCCGACAAGAAATTAAGTGGGGCGAGCAGCTCCCTCACGTAACCACGAACCCGAAGCACCACATTCCAACCCCTGTCCCCCACCCAGAGCCCACCGGCGGCGATCCTCACCGCGGAACTCCGCCCCCTCCCCATGGGCAGCCCCCTCCCAACCCTCTCCGGCCAAATTAAGCCTACCATTGGAATCGCCAGCCCCCGCCCATGCCAAACCACCCTCCCTTGGTCGAAGAACCGGGCCACCGGCGGCAAGCCGCCGTCAAGACTCCCCGGCGACCGGCTTTTTCTCCCTCGCTCGGCCGGTTCGCCCCGCCGTCTGGCCGCGACGCCGTTTCCTCCCCCCCCCTCTCGCTGGCAAGTGGGCCCACAAGAGCGTCGTCACCCTCGCAGTCGCGCCATCTTCCCCCTCGCTCTTGGGCCGTCGCTGGGCCGCAAGCGCTTCAGCGCGCGCGCTCGCGCCCGGGGTGGGCCAAAAGCCGTACCCCCAGCCCAGGAGAGAGGAATTCTCTTTTCTTTTTCTTTTTCCACCCTTTTTCCCATTTAAAATAGTTTTCTCAATATTTTATGTACAAAAAATTATCAAAAAGAATTCCCAAGGTTACATACAATAATATTGTTAGAAAATGGCACACTATGATTGATAAACCACTATTGATGTATTGTTTTACTGCTTGTTTCCTAGAAGAAGCGGGGACCGAAGATCCAGATCCCGTAGCTCCGGAAGAAGGGTCGGAGCCCGAACTTCTGGAAGTAGATCTTCTGTGCCAAGAGAGCTTCAGCGAAGGCAAGTCCATCCTTCCCTTGATGCATAAATTACCCACTCTCTCTACCACTGCCTAGACCGGGAACTATGGGGGAATATTGCATTGTGAGCGAGAGATGGCCCGCATTAACATATTCATTCTAGATACGAAAGGTGGTTTGGGAAGAAAGGAAATGTGTTTTCTTCAAACAAAGTCTCCTCTTGAAAAGTTTTGCGATGAAGGGTACTCACCCTCATCACCCTGGAGTGGGATGATCAGGGACTCCCTGGTTTAGGGGAGGGCCTAAGGTGTTGGCTCAGCTGGTTTAGGTGTGAGCAGAAGGATTGTCCCCTCATATAAGGACCGGCTTGTCATTTTCACTACCTGTACTCCTTTATCGTACAACCACTCGAGACTGTGTGGGCAGTCACTCAATCCGAACTCGTGCGGTCCAACCCCAGGGTTAAGAAGGCTGGGGAGCACCGGGAGGATAAGGAGGGGGAAAGTTTTGTCCGGTTTGGACATGGTGGTGGCCTGACTCCTTCCGGATAACCGTTAAGGTTAGGACGTACGAGCGAGGAAAGAGATCCGGCATTCGGGTCTCGCGACGGTGAGATCGCAGAAACCGGGCTAGTGGGTAAAGTGTACCCCTCTGCGCAGAGTTGAAACCTATTCGAATAGTCCGTGTCCACTGGTATGGATGAGTCTGGTGTGGTATGGCAATTAGAATTTTCTCTATGAGTTTTATGGAAAGGGGAATGTGTGAATGAGTAGGTGTTAGGAAAAGACTAAGGCCACGGGAGCGGGAAGCACAGTGGCGGTTGAGTTTTTGGTTATTATACGACTATGGGAAAAACCTTCAAGTATCTGCCTTTCTCTAAGAAAAAAATGTTGAGTGACCACAACTCCACCAAATTGAGCATGTATATCATAGGTCTCTTTCTCTCTACGGGAGCGGGGTGGGCTTGCGGAATACCTAGTGTATTCACCCAGATTTATTTATGTTTTTCAGCAGCCGAAGACTTCTTTTCTGCTATGCTTGATTGAGAGGGCTGTGTCTGCACCCAGTTCTGCCTGTGGCTTGGGCTAGTACTTTCTTCCTACTGCGCTTCTTAAAATTTGGCTCTCTCTCGAGCTTGTACCCCCGGTATTGTAATAACCTTTATTTAAACTCTGTACTATTTGAAGTAAGGAATGTGTTTACTAGCCTCCTGGGACTAGTAATTTGTATCACATTTGAGTCCCAAAGGATCAGGACGCTTCAGGTGGTATCGGAGCCCATAGGACTGGCCGTAGGACGCAGCTCTGACCTTAAAAACTTGCCCTAAAAAGAAAATACCTCTCACCTCAAGAAAAGTTTTCTCTTCCCTTCCCCGGTTTTAACAAGACCCTTCTTTTCCTATTCCAGATGGAAGACTCTCTGGCCATTAAGTCATCCTACTGCTCAGAAGTGGAAGGGTTCCCACGCCTCTTGCGAAGCTGTGCGCTTCGCATGGGAATCCGCAAGAAGGCGGAATACGTCTGGACGGAGCATATCGAGGGCGGAATGAAAAGATGCTCTATGGCAGTCTACCTAGGGGAAAGCCAAAGCTATCCAAACCAATGTTCCTTCCAAGTCACTTTTACCGGAGACCATTTCCTAGATGCTTGCCAAAATGTCGCCCGAAAAGCCCTCCGACAACTGTGTCAGAACTACAACAAAGTAATCATTGAAACCCCCCTTCGCTACTTTCCACCCAGCAACAAGAATACCCCCACCTGGAGGAAAAGACTTCAGGCCCTATCAGGAGGAGATCCTATTGAGAATGATCCCACCATTGTCTACATGGCTGGATACCTTCACACCCTTGATAACCAATATGATGACCTCGCCCTCCACTGCACCTCCCTAACCTCCCGGGTGGAAAGCCTAGAGCAAAAAGTCAGGGAACTTTCAGAAGAAAAAGCGTCCCTTCAAGAGAGCCTCTCGATAGCTGAAGGCGAAGAGACCAATACCCGTGAAGCTTACCGCACCCTCAAAATGGACTACGACAAGAAACTGAAGAAGCTTGCCCCCGCAAGAAAAATCTGCAAGAAGACCAAAAGCCAAGGATGTCAGACTGAGCAGAAGGAAGAAAACCCTCCTAGGAACCAGTCCGACACCGAGGACATGTCCCTGGCCAGCCTTGATGACCTTCTCAAGGAATTTGGGGACACTTTAGAGAAAGAGTTCGGAAGTACCCTAGGTAGCACTCGTGTATGATGAGCTTGTGGTAGCAGTATGCTATGTAATGTAATGGCTTGATGTAATGAATAAAATAACTAGTTAAAAAAATGGCATGTGCATAATAGTGACCCTTTTCCCATGGCAGATGGCTTCGGATAGAACCACGCCTACCGCCTCCGGGATTGGAGCAAGACTTCCTCTAGGAGCTGAAGGAGAGGCTGGCGGAGAAGGGGGTGAGACCCACCTCCCCGCACCTCCAGAACTACCATTAGACCTAGCCCAAGTTCTGGCCAATCAAACCCGACTCATTGAAGTCCTCACTCGAAGCCTGGAAAACCAGCGCCCAGGCGGTGGAAGGCCTCAGAACAGGATGGGAGAATTTTTAAGACTCAAGCCTCCCACGTTCGCGGGGTCCAGCAATCCCCTCGATGCAGATGACTGGCTTCGCACGATCAAGAGGAAGTTGGAAGCCATCGCTTGTCCTGAGAATCAGCGTGTTCAGCTGGCAGCTCATCAGCTTTCAGGAATGGCTTTAGCATGGCGGGACACTTTCAGTGAAGCCGTCAGAGATGCTACCTGGGCAGATTTCGAAGCAGCCTTCCGTGAGCACCACGTACCCCAGGGGATAGTTCAACTCAAGGAGGATGAGTTCCGGGAGCTAACTCAAGGCGGGAGAACAGTCAGTGAGTATGTGCACAAGTTCACAGAGCTGGCCCGCTACGCGCCTGAGGATGTCAGCACCGAGTCCAGAAAGATGGCCCGTTTCCTGAGAGGATTAAGACCCGAGCTTAAGACCATCCTTGCCAGCCAAGACTTCCACAGCTTCTCTCACCTCTCCAACAAAGCTATTCAAGTGGAAAGAGCAAAAGAGGAAGAAAAAGGGCACATCAAGAGGAAATTCCAAGTCCTCCGAGCGCAACAGCAAGAACGTCACCAGAGAGCTCGACCCTTTGGGCTTCCACCCAGGGGTCCAAGCTTCAATAAACAATCTGGACCCTCTCCATCACGCTACAGTCAGCAGAGTCAGAGCTCCCATCAGGCACCCTCCGTTGCAAGCAACCAGCCGCCAGCAAACGCCTGTTGGCACTGCGGAGACCCCAGTCACTTCAAGAACAACTACCCTCAGTTGAAGGCACCCGGACCAACCTACTCCAACTCGGTGAATGGCCCCAAGATTCCATCAGCACCTACCTCCAAGGCACTTCCTCAAACAGCCAGCAGAGCAGGACTCAGTATCAGGGCAGAGCCCGGGTCAACCACGTCGACGCTCAAGAAGCTCAGCAAGCCCCGGGAGTAGTGCTCGGTGAGTTCCTTGTTGAATTTACTCCCGCTTCTGTGCTTTTTGATTCGGGAGCATCCCATTCTTTTATAGCCGCTAAGTTTGTGGAAAAGCATGGCATCCCCTCTACACCACTAGCTATCCCTTTGGTCACCCGAACCCCGGGATCAGACCTCCTGTGCAAACTCAGGTGTTCCCAAGTCAGAATTCTTTTAAGTGGGGTAGTGTTCCTGGCAGACTTAACCATCTTGCCATCCCAAGGAATTGATGTAATCCTAGGGATGGACTGGCTAGCTAAGCATAAGGGTATCATCAGCTGTGCAAGCAAGACCGTTCTCCTCACCGATCACCAAGGAAAGGCAGTTTCCTGTCAAGCCCAACCGCCCGCAAACGATCCAATGATGTTTAATCTAACAGCAGAGAGCATGTCTGTAATCAAGGAGTTTGAGGATGTATTTCCAGAAGAGTTGCCCGGGATGCCACCAGAAAGAGGAGTAGAGTTCTATATAGATCTCATTCCCGGCACTGCGCCCATCGCAAAGAGACCATACCGCATGGCCCCCACTGAATTGGCGGAATTAAAACTTCAAATTTCAGAACTACAGCAAAAAGGGTACATCCGTCCCAGTTTGTCTCCCTGGGGAGCACCCGTTCTTTTCGTTACCAAAAAGGATGGGAGTATGAGGATGTGTATTGATTATCGATCCTTGAACGAAGTTACAATCAAGAATAAGTACCCTCTCCCTCGGATCGATGACCTCTTCGACCAACTACAAGGAGCCAAATACTTCTCCAAGATAGACCTCAGGTCAGGGTACCACCAACTCAGGATTAAGGAGGCAGACATTCAGAAAACTGCATTCGTCACCAGATACGGGCAATATGAATTCACAGTGATGCCATTTGGACTGACCAACGCACCCGCCTTTTTCATGAACCTCATGAATAAAATATTTATGGAAGAATTGGATAAGTTTGTCGTGGTCTTTATCGACGACATCCTCATCTATTCCAAGAGTCGCAAGGACCATGAGCATCACCTTCGAATCGTCCTCGGAAGACTCAGAGCACATCAACTTTATGCTAAACTCAGCAAGTGTGAGTTCTGGTTGGAGAAGATAGCTTTCCTAGGGCATATCTTGACTGCAGAAGGGATAGAAGTGGACCCATCTAAGGTAGAAGCTGTTTCAAATTGGAAGCAACCATCCAACGTCAGTGAAGTACGAAGCTTTCTGGGAATGGCAGGGTATTACCGCCGTTTTATCAAGGGATTCTCCAGCATAGCAAAGCCCATGACCGAACTACTCAAAAAGGACAATAAGTTCGTGTGGACTCCCAAATGTGAAGGAAGTTTCCAAATCATCAAGGAAAGGCTTACAACCGCACCAGTCCTGACTCTGCCAGACATACACCAGGATTTTGTCATCTTCTGTTATGCTTCCAAGCAAGGCTTAGGGTGTGTCTTAATGCAAAATGAGAAAGTCATTGCTTATGCATCCCGATTACTCAAGCCGCACGAACAGAACTACCCTACCCACGATCTGGAATTGGCAGCCATAGTGCACGCCCTAAAAATTTGGAGGCATTATCTGATTGGGAACAAATGCCACATCTTCACTGATCACAAGAGTCTAAAGTACATCTTCACGCAACCGGACCTCAACCTCCGTCAAAGAAGGTGGCTCGAATTGATCAAGGATTACGACCTCGACATCCACTACCACCCCGGAAAGGCCAACGTAGTAGCAGACGCCCTCAACCGAAAACCTTTCGGGGTTAAAGGAACAAACTTTCTGGAAGATTGGAAGAAAGAATCAGCTTAGCTAAATGCATGTCTGGGAGACAACAGTGGCCTGGAAGTCAAGCCAAATCTAGAAGATCTCATATGCAAGGCCCAACGCTTGGACGCAGAAACAACCAAGCTTATGGAAAGAGCACGCAAGGAGCAACTTCCGGACCTCAGGACAGATAAGCAAGGAGCCCTCTGGTTCAAGGACCGCCTGTGCGTGCCAGTGGGAGAAGCACGAGAAACCCTGCTCGATGAAGCCCACAACTCAGCTTACTCTATCCACCCAGGGACCACCAAGATGTACCTAGACCTTAAGGCCAGATATTGGTGGAAAGGGATGAAGAAGGAAATAGCACAGTATGTGGCCCGATGTGACACCTGTCAGCGAACAAAGGCCGAACATCAGAAGCCTGCAGGCCTACTCCAACCCCTCCCAATACCCGAATGGAAGTGGGAAGAAATAGGCATGGATTTCGTAACCGGACTGCCCAGATCACAAAGAGGAAATGATTCCATATGGGTAATAATCGATCGTCTCACCAAGGTGGCCCATTTCGTTCCAGTAAAGACCACTTTTGGAGGAGCAGCCCTTGCCCGAATATACCTTAAAGAGATAGTCAGGCTACATGGCATTCCACGGAAGGTAGTATCAGATAGAGGAACGCAGTTCACTTCAAAATTTTGGAAGGGCCTTCAGCAAGCAATGGGCACCAAGCTAGATTTCAGCACTGCTTATCATCCCCAGTCAGATGGTCAAACCGAAAGAGTCAACAAGGTCCTTGAAGATTTACTCAGAGCCTGCGTGTTAGCCTTCGACAGAGATTGGGAGTCCAGTTTGCCGTATGCCGAATTCTCGTACAACAACAGCCATCAGGCCAGCATCAAAATGTCACCATTCGAAGCACTGTATGGAAGAAAATGCCAGACTCCCCTAATGTGGTCCAATGTGGGGGAAAGGACACTAGAAGGACCCGACTTTGTTAAAGAAGCCGAAGAAAAAGTTGCTTTGATCCGAGGAGGTTACTTGAAGCTCAGAGTCGACAGAAGAGTTACGCAGACAATAGGCGAAGGGAACTCAGATTTGAGGAAGGAGATTTTGTTTATCTCAAGGTTTCCCCAATGCGTGGTGTCAAAAGGTTCCAGATGAAAGGAAAGCTAGCACCCCGTTTCGTCGGTCCTTACCTTGTCATTTCCCAAATAGGACCCGTGGCATACCGTCTTGAGCTACCAGAATCCATGTCAGATATTCACAATGTGTTCCATGTGTCTCAACTCCGCAAATGCCTAAAAGTACCAGAAAACCACATCGAAGCAGAGGAAATTCAGATTCAAAAGGATCTCCAGTACCGGGAAAAGCCAGTGAAGATTCTTGACTCAGCAGTCAGAAGGACCCGCAATTCAGAAGTGAAGCTCTGTAAGGTTCACTGGAGCAGAGATGGAGAAGAGGAAGCCACCTGGGAAAGTGAGGACTCTCTGAGGAAGGAATACCCTTGCCTTTTCTCGAGCCCCGTCTGAATCTCGAGGGCGAGATTCCTTTAAGTGGGGTAGGTTTGTAACATTCCAAAAATCCTAACCCAGGTTTGAAACCCTAATCTACCCTTTCCCCTCCCTTCATCCTCTAATTCCAAGACCTCCACTAGTTTTCTTTCATCATATGCATACATTTTGTTTGATCACAAAGCACCTCACTTAGATTCTATTTTCTAAACACTTAGAGTGTCCACAAAATATTTTGTTCAAAAGAAAAAGGGGCAAAATGGGAAATAGAAATTAGAAAGTAAAAAGAAAAAGAGAAAAGCCTTCTCCTCCCCCTGCTGGACCGAAACCCGGCCCAAGCCCGCGACCTCTCCCTTTCCCACGCGCCCGCGCTCCTCCGCTTTCGGCCCATCTTCGGCCTGCCTCCGCGCGCTGCGCGCCAGCCCCGCCCCTCTCTCGCTGGCAAGGCGTCCCCACCCGTCAACCGCCCTCTCTCGCGCGCGCTCACTCCCTCTGGCAGAACGGCCCCGCTGGTCAGTTGCTTCGTCGTCCTTCCGCTGTCTCTTCACCGAAGTCACCTCCGGCCATCGCCTCCGTCCTCCCCTCTGCCACCTCGCCGCACAGGGAAGTTTGGCACCGCTCCGTCCTCCCCCCCTTGACCAGCGTCCTCGTCGGTACCGCCCCGCCGTAGCGTCCGCTCGGCGGCGCTGTGCGGCATTAATGGCCGCACTGTGAAGCTCGCCGGAGCCAAGAAGCTCCACCGCTCCCCCTTCCCTCGCGCGCCTATAAAAGGCTCGCCCCGAGCCCCTCCTTCCTTGCACCAGCCCCGGCCATCCCTCTCCTCCCCTCCCCCGAGCACAATTCGCGAAGCGCCGGCGTCGTTCTCCTCTCCGGTGAGTCCCTTCCTCCTCCTCCCTCTCCTTCTCCGTTGGTCCGACAAGAAATTAAGTGGGGCGAGCAGCTCCCTCACTTAACCACGAACCCGAAGCACCACCTTCCAACCCCCGTCCCCCACCCAGAGCCCACCGGCGGCGATCCCCGCCGCGGAACTCCGCCCCCTCCCCGTGGGCAGCCCCCTCCCAACCCTCTCCGGTCAAATTAAGCCTACCATTGGAATCGCCAGCCCCCGCCCATGCCAAACCACCCTCCCTTGGTCGAAGAACCGGGCCACCGGCGGCAAGCCGCCGTCAAGACTCCCCGGCGACCGGCTTTTTCTCCCTCGCTCGGCCGGTTCGCCCCGCCGTCTGGCCGCGACGCCGTTTCCTCCCCCCCTCTCGCTGGCAAGTGGGCCCACAAGAGCGCCGTCACCCTCGCAGCCGCGCCGTCTTCCCCCTCGCTCTTGGGCCGTCGCTGGGCCGCAAGCGCTTCAGCGCGCGCGCTCGCGCCCGGGGTGGGCCAAAAGCCGTGCCCCCAGCCCAGGAGAGAGGAATTCTCTTTTCTTTTTCTTTTTCCACCCTTTTTCCCATTTAAAATAGTTTTCTCAATATTTTATGTACAAAAAATTATCAAAAAAGAATTCCCAAGGTTACATACAATAATGTTGTTAGAAAATGGCACACTATGATTGATAAACCACTATTGATGTATTGTTTTACTGCTTGTTTCCTAGAAGAAGCGGGGACCGAAGATCCAGATCCCGTAGCTCCGGAAGAAGGGTCGGAGCCCGAACTTCCGGAAGTAGATCTTCTGTGCCAAGAGAGCTTCAGCGAAGGCAAGTCCATCCTTCCCTTGATGCATAAATTACCCACTCTCTCTACCACTGCCTAGACCGGGAACTATGGGGGAATATTGCATTGTGAGCGAGAGATGGCCCGCATTAACATATTCATTCTAGATACGAAAGGTGGTTTGGGAAGAAAGGAAATGTGTTTTCTTCAAACAAAGTCTCCTCTTGAAAAGTTTTGCGATGAAGGGTACTCACCCTCATCACCCTGGAGTGGGATGATCAGGGACTCCCTGGTTTAGGGGAGGGCCTAAGGTGTTGGCTCAGCTGGTTTAGGTGTGAGCAGAAGGATTGTCCCCTCATATAAGGACCGGCTTGTCATTTTCACTACCTGTACTCCTTTATCGTACAACCACTCGAGACTGTGTGGGCAGTCACTCAATCCGAACTCGTGCGGTCCAACCCCAGGGTTAAGAAGGCTGGGGAGCACCGGGAGGATAAGGAGGGGGAAAGTTTTGTCCGGTTTGGACATGGTGGTGGCCTGACTCCTTCCGGATAACCGTTAAGGTTAGGACGTACGAGCGAGGAAAGAGATCCGGCATTCGGGTCTCGCGACGGTGAGATCGCAGAAACCGGGCTAGTGGGTAAAGTGTACCCCTCTGCGCAGAGTTGAAACCTATTCGAATAGTCCGTGTCCACTGGTATGGATGAGTCTGGTGTGGTATGGCAATTAGAATTTTCTCTATGAGTTTTATGGAAAGGGGAATGTGTGAATGAGTAGGTGTTAGGAAAAGACTAAGGCCACGGGAGCGGGAAGCACAGTGGCGGTTGAGTTTTTGGTTATTATACGACTATGGGAAAAACCTTCAAGTATCTGCCTTTCTCTAAGAAAAAAATGTTGAGTGACCACAACTCCACCAAATTGAGCATGTATATCATAGGTCTCTTTCTCTCTACGGGAGCGGGGTGGGCTTGCGGAATACCTAGTGTATTCACCCAGATTTATTTATGTTTTTCAGCAGCCGAAGACTTCTTTTCTGCTATGCTTGATTGAGAGGGCTGTGTCTGCACCCAGTTCTGCCTGTGGCTTGGGCTAGTACTTTCTTCCTACTGCGCTTCTTAAAATTTGGCTCTCTCTCGAGCTTGTACCCCCGGTATTGTAATAACCTTTATTTAAACTCTGTACTATTTGAAGTAAGGAATGTGTTTACTAGCCTCCTGGGACTAGTAATTTGTATCACATTTGAGTCCCAAAGGATCGGGACGCTTCAAAGACGTACTAGATTTATAGATTTTTGAGATGATGGAAGAGATTGAACTTAGCCTGTGCACCGTTTTCTTGGTCTTAGGATATCAGCATTCATACTACTATAAATCCCTACGCTAAAATGAATATTATGTCCTCGTCATCAAAATTCTTTACCCTATATCACAATACTCCGCAACCATGTTTACTTTATATCTTAACCCTGTATCAACTACCACATATTATATTATTTCTTTTCAATTATATTCATACCACTGATGCTAGCTCCTAGCGTTTCCCGTAGGAAAGAGTACGCTGGAAATACCGTTTCCTGAGACCACTGTAAATTTCCAGTAGCATATAGGGTACCTCATTGCAGCACTTTGTTACTGCATTTGTAACTGCAAGCGCATAGCATATTCTTTGCCGTCCTTCACTGCGGCTAGCCTTAAACTTATGTTTGCAGTATCAACTTAAAATTTGAAGCGCTAACTACAGATTTTCATAAAGGTATTTAATTGGCCTACATCATTCATTATGGTATTTTTCTAACAATTGGTTATTCGATATTGAAAGGAATTTTTACGCAAATAAAATTTATCTTAAAGCAAATATAAAAGATGTGCTAGAAACAAACTCTGGATATGGTTGCAGTTGCACTGTATTGTGCATCTCGGGATGGGAACAGGAACAAACTCTGGACGTCAGGACGAAAGTTATGTGGAAAAAGGGGATTAAAAAGGGAGGAACCAATTTCCTTCAGAAGAAATAGATGTGGAAAGGGTGGTTATAATTCATTGCTTATCAGTCGACTCATGATACATCAGCTAGCAGCATGGAAAAGTTATTTAATTAGAAATATCTGTGTTGATATATTATGCAAGTTCTGTGATAACTTGACAAATTTGGATTCTTTCTGTAAGCTGTCCATTTTCTCGTCTGATATGTTATGCAATCACAACATGTTTTAGGAGTTCATTCAGTTTTATTTTAGATATGTTCACAAAGTCATCATCTATTTGAGGGATGACATGCTGTTTTATGATTTGAGGGCTTTGGTTCCAGGCCTTTGATGAAGCTATTTCAGAGCTGGATAGTCTTGGGGAAGAGTCGTACAAGGATAGCACTGTCATCATGCAGCTTCTTCGTGACAACCTCACCTTGTGGACTTCTGACATGCAGGTAAACACTTGGAATTCTGTTGTCATGTCAGTACGTAAGTGATGCTAATCATGTTGTGTATCAGGAGGATGGTGGCGATGAAATGCGGTACCAGTACAGGATCATTTACATGTATAGGAACATTCAATCTGTACGATAAACACAGTTAGACTCATATACTCTGCCTTTAAAGTAGAGATGAAGTGACTCGTACAGGCAGAGATTTTATTATCCAAAATCTAGATTCTAGAGATCTGGATTCTAGAATTCCCTAGGAATCACCCTCCGCAGCGAGTGCTAGCGTGTCACGCCCGCGGAGTAAACTGTGCAAAAAAAAAGGGTCCAGATTATTGCAAAATGGAAGGTATGCATCCTCATTGGAAAAAAAATATTTACTGAACATTTATAATTTACAATTCAGATTTAAATATATATCCGACCATAAGTAATTATAGTCCCATTTATTCCCACATCTGCCTTTCTTTCCACATGCACTTTGTAGCCTTTACGAGCAGTGTTTTGACCTTATTTAATCTACTTACATAATTATCTAATATGAACAGCACATGTATCATTTATATTTATTTGTGACCTATAGTTCTTCTATGCACATGTGTCATACAGATTTCTAACATTTAACAGCCAGCACGCCACGCTCGCTGAGTAAACTGTGCAAAAAAACATGTTCAGATTACTGCAAAATGGAAGGTATGCATCCTCTTTGAAAAATATTTACTGAACATTTGTAATTTACAATTCAGGTTTAAAATTGTATCTGCCCATAAGTAATTATAGTCCCATTAGTTGATACCAAACAGTTCAGTTTCTAAGGATCTTCCAAAAATCCTATTTGCCTTCTATTCCTAGAAGACTGTTGCCAAACAAACATAAGCAATTAATGCAACATGCCTGTATCTAGATATGTTGCAACATACAACTCATCTATAAACTCTCAAAAAACGCAGGTTCAGGACTCAGACTGCATATGGCACTATCAAAAACCTGTTTACACGATGTTATGATGTCAAGTTCTAAATGGAGCATGTTAGCCTAAATAGGAAAAGAAAACTAAGTGATCTAGTACCAACTTAATTCAGAACACGTAAAAAAGGCTGAATATCTTACTACGTTTCTACCTTGTGATTCGTTCATTAAATATGTCATGAAGATCATACTAATGTGTGCTAAGCCCCTTTGAACTACCTCGTGTCGAAGCACGCCATGTGCATAAAGAATTTCTGAACCAGCAAAGATCATCATCAACAGGTAGCATAGTAAATACATGGATATAATGGTGTGCGCCAGAAAAGAAAACTGTATTAGTAAGAGCACCTAGAGGGGGGTGAATAGGTGATCCTGTAAAACTTGAACTTAATGCCACAAAAAACTTGGTTAAGCGTTAGCACAGTATTGCCAAGTGGCTAGAGAAGAGTCTTAGCGAAACACAATAATCACAAGAGATCAATCACAGAGATGGCACAGTGGTTTATCCCGTGGTTCGGCCAAGACCAACGCTTGCCTACTCCACGTTGTGGCGTCCCAACGGACGAGGGTTGCAATCAACCCCTCTCAAGCGGTCCAAAGACCCACTTGAATACCACGGTGTTTGCTTTTCTTTTCTATATCCCGTTCGCGAGGAATCTCCACAACTTGGAGTCTCTCGCCCTTACAAAGATGTTCACAAAGAAGCACGGAGTAAGGGAGGGATTAGCAACTCACACAAGACACAAAGATCACAGCAAATACACACACACAAGACCCAGACTTAAGCTCAAGAGACTAGCACACTAGAACGGAGCTCAAATCACTAGAATGTCAAACAAGTGCGCAAGAATGGAGTGTGAGTGATCAAGAGTGCTCAAGGAATGCTTGGTGTGCTCCTTCATGCGCCTAGGGGTCCCTTTTATAGCCCCAAGGCAGCTATGAGCCGTTGAGAACAATCCGGGAAGTCAATTCTTGCCTTCTGTCGCCTGGCGCACCGGACAGTCCGGTGCACCACCGGACACTGTCCGGTGTGGATTTCCTTACTTATTTGGCGAAGCCGACCGTTGGCAGCCTTGGAGCCGTTGGCGCACCGGACACTGTCCGGTGCACACCGGACACTGTCCGGTGCACACCGGACAGTCCGGTGCCCCCTCCTGACCGTTGGCTCGGCCACGTGTCTTGCGCAGATCGCGCAGCCGACCGTTGGCCCGGCCGACCGTTGGCTCACCGGACAGTCCGGTGCACACCGGACAGTCCGGTGAATTATAGCCGTACGCCGTCAATTTCTTCCTGAGAGCAGCAAGTTCGCCTGAGCCAGTCTGGCACACCGGACAGTCCGGTGCACCCAGACCGAGCTGACTTTGGCTGAAACAGAGCTATCTCTCTCCAGTTTGTTTTCTCCTGTTTCCAGCACTTAGACACAATACATTAGTCCATAAAACAATGTACTAAGTCTAGAAACATACCTTTTGACTTGATTTGTACTTTGTCCATCACTTTGCTTAGATCAACACTTAGGCACTTGTGTTGGATACTAAATCACCAAAACACTTAGAAATGGCCCAAGGGCACATTTCCCTTTCAATCTCCCCCTTTTTGGTGATTTATGCCAACACAACATAAAGCAAGTAGAACAAGTGCAAAATCACTTCAAATAAGAGCTCAAAATTGTTTTGATTCAAATTTGACATATATGGATCATTCTTTGCCACCACTTGGTTTGTTTTTGCAAATCAAACTCAATTTCCTATCTCTAAGTCAAACACACATGTTGAGACATAAAGAGAGATATTTCACGAGAAATTGATCAAGGATTCAAAAACTCCCCCTATTTCCCATAATCCACCATTCTCCCCACAAGAGACTAATCTTTTGATAATAAGAAGCAAACAAGAGTATTTTGACAAACAAAAACAAAAACTCTAACTCTACTTTTTCAAAATTCTCAAGTGGTAGCTGATCCATTTATTGCTTTGGCCTTATTTTCTCCCCCTTTGGCATCAAACACCAAAACGGGATCAATTTTGGCCCTATAACCCCATTGCCTCACCAAAAATCTTCAACTAAGAGTAAAAAGGCAATAAGAGTACTAAGATGAACTTGGAAGAAGTTACTCGTTCATCGGAGTGCAGTGGAAGTCTTGCATGGTCCAAGTTCACCTTTTCCCTTTCAATCCTCCTTTGAGACTAAATTAAGCAAACTCAAGCGCACAGTTAGTCTCAAGGGGTCAAGTTGTAGCACATCTCCCCTTAAATTTGTGCATCACTTGCAAATGGACTTGTAAGGTCCGGGGAGTGTTTGTACAACTTGAGCACCATAAATAAACAACAAAATGCATAAGGAACATGATCAAAGGCATAAACACATGTATGCTATAAATCAATCCAAGTTCTGCGAATCTAAGACATTTAGCTCACTACACAACTTGCAAAAGGTCTGCTCATCTAAAGGCTTGGTAAAGATATCGGCTAGCTGGTTCTCGGAGCTAACATGAAACACTTCGATATCTCCCTTTTGCTGGTGGTCTCTCAAAAAGTGATGCCGGATGTCTATGTGCTTTGTGCGGCTGTGTTCAACAGGATTATCCGCCATTCGGATAGCACTCTCATTATCACATAGGAGTGGGACTTTGCTCAGATTGTAGCCAAAGTCCCTGAGTGTTTGCCTCATCCAAAGTAGTTGCGTGCAACACTGTCCTGCGGCAACGTACTCGGCCTCAGCGGTGGATAGGGCAACGGAGGTTTGTTTCTTAGAACTCCATGACACCAGGGACCTTCCTAAGAATTGGCACGTCCCCGATGTACTCTTCCTATCGACCTTACACCCAGCATAGTCGGAGTATGAATATCCAATCAAGTCAAAAGTAGACCCCTTTGGATACCAGATCCTGAAACAAGGCGTAGCGACTAAATATCTAAGAATTCGCTTCACATCCACTAAGTGACACTCCTTAGGATCGGATTGAAATCTAGCACACATGCATACGCTAAGCATAATATCCGGTCTACTAGCACATAAATAAAGTAAAGACCCTATCATAGACCGGTATGCTTTTTGATCAACGGACTTACCTCCTTTGTTGAGGTTGGTGTGTCCGTCGGTTCCCATTGGAGTCTTTGCGGGCTTGGCGTCCTTCATCCCAAACCTCTTGATCAAATCTTGTGTGTACTTCGTTTGGGAGATGAAGGTTCCATCCTTGAGTTGCCTCACTTGGAACCCAAGGAAGTAGCTTAACTCGCCCATCATCGACATCTCGAATTTCTGAGTCATCACCCTGCTAAACTCTTCACAAGACTTTGGTTAGTAGAACCAAATATTATGTCATCAACATAAATTTGGCACACAAAAAGATCACCATCACAAGTCTTAGTAAAAAGAGTTGGATCGGCTTTCCCAACCTTGAAAGCATTAGCAATTAGAAAGTCTCTAAGGCATTCATACCATGCTCTTGGGGCTTGCTTAAGTCCATAGAGCGCCTTAGAGAGCTTACACACGTGGTCAGGGTACCGTTCATCCTCGAAGCCAGGGGGTTGCTCTACATACACCTCCTCCTTAATTGGCCCGTTGAGGAAAGCGCTCTTCACATCCATTTGGAACAACCTGAAAGAATGGTGAGCGGCATATGCTAGCAAAATACGAATGGACTCTAGCCTAGCCACAGGAGCAAAAGTCTCCTCAAAGTCCAAACCTGCGACTTGGGCATAACCTTTTGCCACAAGTCGTGCCTTGTTCCTTGTCACCACCCCGTGCTCGTCTTGTTTGTTGCGGAACACCCACTGGTTCCCACAACATTTTGCTTGGGACGAGGCACCAGTGTCCAAACTTCATTTCTTTTGAAGTTGTTGAGCTCCTCCTGCATGGCCAACACCCAGTCCGGATCTAGTAAGGCCTCTTCTACCCTGAAAGGCTCAATAGAAGAGACAAAGAAGTAATGCTCACAAAAATTAACTAATCGAGATCGAGTAGTTACTCGCTTGCTAATATCACCCAAAATTTGGTCGACGGGATGATCCCTTTGAATCATTGCTCGAACTTGGGTTGGAGGTGCCAGTTGTGCTTCTTCCTCTATTACATGATCGTCTTGTGCTCCCCCTTGAGCACACGCCTCCTGTTCATCATCTTGAGTTGGGGGTTGCACCATTGTTGAGGAAGAAGGTTGATCTTGCTCATCTTGTTCCTGTGGCCGCACATCTCCAATCGCCATGGTGCGTATTGCGGTCGTTGGAACTTCTTCTTCATCTACATCATCAAAATCAACAACTTGCTCTCTTGGAGAGCCATTAGTCTCATCAAATACAACATCGCTAGAGACTTCAACCAAACCTGATGATTTGTTGAAGACCCTATACGCCTTTGTATTTGAGTCATAACCTAATAAAAACCCTTCTACAACTTTGGGAGCAAATTTAGAAGTTCTACCTTTCTTCACAAGAATATAACACTTGCTCCCAAATACACGAAAATAAGACACATTGGGTTTGTTACCAGTAAGCAGCTCATATGAAGTCTTCTTGAGGATGCGGTGAAGGTAGACCCGGTTGATGGCGTGGCAGGCCGTGTTCACGGCTTCCGACCAAAACCGCTCGGGGGTCTTGAACTCTCCAAGCATAGTCCTCGCCATATCGATGAGTGTCCTGTTCTTTCTCTCTACCACACCATTTTGCTATGGTGTGTAGGGAGCGGAGAACTCGTGCTTGATCCCCTCCTCCTCAAGGAACTCCTCCACTTGAAGGTTCTTGAACTCGGACCCGTTGTCGCTCCTTATCTTCTTCACCTTGAGCTCAAACTCATTTTGAGCTCTCCTGAGGAAGCGCTTGAGGGTCCCCTGGGTTTCAGATTTATCCTGCAAAAAGAATACCCAAGTGAAGCGGGAAAAATCATCAACTATAACAAGACCATACTTACTTCCTACTATACTTAGATAGGCGACGGGTCCGAAGAGGTCCATATGAAGCATCTCCAAGGGTCTTGATGTGGTCATCACATTTTCGGTGTGATGAGAGCCTCCCACCTGTTTGCCTGCTTGACAAGCTGCACAAGGTCTATCTTTTTCGAATTGCACATTAGTTAAACCTATCACGTGTTCTCCCTTTAGAAGCTTATGAAGGTTCTTCATCCCCACATGTGCTAAGCGGCGATGCCACAGCCAGCCCATGCTAGTCTTAGCAATTAAGCATGCATCTAGACCTACCTCCTCTTTTGCAAAATCAACTAAGTAAAGTTTGTCGTCTAATACACCCTTAAAAGCTAGTGAACCATCACACCTTCTAAAGACAGACACATCTACATTTGTGAATAGACAATTATATCCCATATTGCATAATTGACTAACAGATAACAAATTATATCCAAGAGACTCAACTAAAAACACATTAGATATAGAGTGCTCTGATGAAATAGCAATTTTACCTAACCCTTTTACCTTGCCTTGATTCCCATCACCGAATATTATTGAATCTTGGGAATCCTTGTTTTTGACGTAGGAGGTGAACATTTTCTTCTCCCCCGTCATATGGTTTGTGCATCCGCTGTCGATAATCTAGCTTGAACCCCCGGATGCATAAACCTGCAAGGCAAATTTAGGCTTGGGTCTTAGGTACCCAACTCTTGTTGGGTCCTACAAGGTTAGTCACAATTGTCTTAGGGACCCAAATGCAAGTTTTGTCTCCCTTGCATTTTGCCCCTAATTTTCTAGCAACTATCTTCCTATCCTTTCTACAAATGGCAAAGGAAGCATTTAAAACATGATATATTGTAGTAGGTTCATTAACTTTCCTAGGAACATTAACAACGTTTCTCCTAGGCATATGAACAAAAATATCTCCTAGACATATCTTTACCATGCATATAGGAAGAACTAGAAGCAAACATGGCATGAGAGTCAAAAGCATCATAAGCATTACAACTCCTATACGACTGTCTTCTATCATGGTACATAAAACGCATGGTTCTTTTTAGCACTACTAGCCATAGGAGCCTTCCCTTTCTCCTTGGCGGAGATGGGAGCCTTATGGCTTGTTAAGTCCTTGGCTTCCCTCTTGAAGCCAAGTCCATCCTTAATTGAGGGGTGTCTACCAATCGTGTAGGCATCCCTTGCAAATTTTAGCTTGTCAAATTCATTCTTGCTAGCCTTAAGTTGGCATTAAGACTAGCCAATTCATCATTCAATTTGGAAATTGAAGCTAGGTGTTCACTACAAGCATCAATGTCAAAATCTTTACACCTCTTGCAAATCATAACATGTTCTACACAGGAGTTAGATTTACTAGCTATTTCTAACTTAGCATTCAAACCATCATTCATGCTCCTCAAGCTAGAAATTGTCTCATGGCAAGAAGATAGTTCACAAGAAAGCATTTCATTTCTTTTAACTTCTAAAGCATAAGATTTTTTGTGCCTCTACAAATTTATCATGCTCTTCATATAAAAGATCCTCTTGTTTTTCTAAGAGTCTATCCTTTTCATTCAAGGCATCAATCAATTCATTAATCTTATCTACTTTAGTTCTATCCAATCCCTTGAACAAACTAGAGTAATCTATTTCTTCATCACTAGACTCATCATCACTAGAAGAATCATAAGTGACACTGTTTCGATTACATACCTTCTTCTCCTTCGCCATGAGGCATGTGTGACGCTCGTTGGGGAAGAGGGATGATTTGTTGAAGGCGGTGGCGGCGAGTCCTTCATTATCGGAGTCGGATGACGAACAATCCGAGTCTCATTCCTTGCCAAGGTGTGCCTCGCTTTTAGCCTTCTTGTATAACTTCTTCTTCTCCCTCTTGTTCCCCTGTTCCTGGTCACTATCATTATCGGGACAGTTAGCAATAAAATGACCAACCTTACCACATTTGAAGCATGAGCGCTTCCCCTTTGTCTTGGTCTTGTTTGGCTGCCCCTTGCGACCCTTTAGCGCCGTCTTGAAGCGCTTGATGATGAGGGCCATCTCTTCATCATTGAGCCCGGCCGCCTCAACTTGCGCCACCTTGCTAGGTAGCGCCTCCTTGCTCCTCGTTGCCTTGAGAGCAATGGATTGAGGCTCATGGATTGGACCGTTCAAAGCATCATCGACATATCTCGCCTCCTTGATCATCATTCGCCCGCTTACGAATTTCCTAAGAACTTCTTCGGGCGACATCTTGGTGTACCTAGGATTTTCACGGATATTGTTCACCAAATGTGGATCAAGTACAGTGAAGGACCTTAGCATTAGACGAACGACGTCGTGGTCCGTCCATCGTGTGCTTCCGTAGCTCCTTATCTTGTTGATAAGGGTCTTGAGCCGGTTGTATGTTTGGGTTGGCTCCTCTCCCCTGATCATTGCGAATCTTCCAAGCTCGCCCTCCACCAACTCCATTTTGGTGAGTAAGGTGACGTCGTTCCCCTCATGTGAGATCCTGAGGGTGTCCCAGATCTGCTTGGCATTGTCCAAGCCGCTCACCTTATGATACTCGTCCCTGCACAAAGAGGCTAACAACACAGTAGTAGCTTGTGCATTTCTATGAATCTGTTCATTGATAAACATAGGACTGTCCGAGCTATCAAATTTCATTCCACTTTCCACAATCTCCCATATGCTCGGATGGAGAGAGAACAAGTGACTACACATTTTGTGGCTCCAAAATCCGTAGTCCTCTCCATCAAAGTGAGGAGGTTTGCCAAGTGGAATGGAGAGCAAATGAGCATTTGTACTTTGCGGAATACGAGAGTAGTCAAAAGAGAAGTTCGAATTAACCGGTTTTCTTCTCTCGTAGTCGTTGTCATCGTTGTCCTTTTGGGAAGAAGTGGACTCATCGCTGTCGTCGTAGTAGACGATCTCCTTGATGCGTCTTGTCTTCTTCTTCTTCTTCCCATCTTTGCGTTTGTGGCCCGAGCCCGAGTCGGTAGGCTTGTCATCCTTGGGCTCGTTGACGAATGACTCCTTCTCCTTGTCATTGATCACAATCCCCTTGCCCTTAGGATCCATCTCTTCGGGCGGTTAGTCCCTTACTTGAAGAGAACGGCTCCGATACCAATTGAGAGCACCTAGAGGGGGGTGAATAGGTGATCCTGTAAAACTTGAACTTAATGCCACAAAAAACTTGGTTAAGCGTTAGCACAGTATTGCCAAGTGGCTAGAGAAGAGTCTTAGCGAAACACAATAATCACAAGAGATCAATCACAGAGATGGCACAGTGGTTTATCCCGTGGTTCGGCCAAGACCAACGCTTGCCTACTCCACGTTGTGGCGTCCCAATGGACGAGGGTTGCAATCAACCCCTCTCAAGCGGTCCAAAGACCCACTTGAATACCACGGTGTTTGCTTTTCTTTTCTATATCCCGTTCGTGAGGAATCTCCACAACTTGGAGTCTCTCGCCCTTACAAAGATGTTCACAAAGAAGCACGGAGTAAGGGAGGGATTAGCAACTCACACAAGACACAAAGATCACAACAAATACGCACACACAAGACCCAGACTTAAGCTCAAGAGACTAGCACACTAGAACGGAGCTCAAATCACTAGAATGTCAAACAAGTGCGCAAGAATGGAGTGTGAGTGATCAAGAGTGCTCAAGGAATGCTTGGTATGCTCCTTCATGCGCCTAGGGGTCCCTTTTATAGCCCCAAGGCAGCTAGGAGCCGTTTGAGAACAATCCGGGAAGGCAATTCTTGCCTTCTGTCGCCTGGCGCACCGGACAGTCCGGTGCACCACCGGACACTGTCCGGTGCGGATTTCCTTCCTTATTTGGCGAAGCCGACCGTTGGCAGCCTTGGAGCCGTTGGCGCACCGGACACTGTCCGGTGCCCCCTCCCGACCGTTGGCTCGGCCACGTGTCTTGCGCAGATCGCGCAGCCGACCGTTGGCCCGGCCGACCGTTGGCTCATCGGACAGTCCGGTGCACACCGGACAGTCCGGTGAATTATAGCCGTACGCCGTCAAATTCTTCTCGAGAGCAGCAAGTTCGCCTGAGCCAGTCTGGCACACCGGACAGTCCGGTGCACCCAGACCGAACTGACTTTGGCTGAAACAGAGCTATCTCTCTCCAATTTGTTTTCTCCTGTTTCCAGCACTTAGACACAATACATTAGTCCATAAAACAATGTACTAAGTCTAGAAACATACCTTTTGACTTGATTTGTACTTTGTCCATCACTTTGCTTAGATCAACACTTAGGCACTTGTGTTGGATACTAAATCACCAAAACACTTAGAAATGCCCCAAGGGCACATTTCCCTTTCAATTAGGTGCGGGCACACCCTCTCAACGGCATGTCATTTTGCATTGCAGCCACTTCGATCTGGATTTACTTAAAACGCTAAAAGGTACATATCATTCTATCACTTTTTTATCCAACATATTCTCTTTCTATTCTACCTACAATTCTCTACCTGCTTAGATGGTTTCCTATAAGTTTGTTGGTATATCATTGTAGTCAACATATTTTCATCGTGCTTTATGTGGAGTTGGTCCACGAAGAGATTTGGCTAATCAAAGGCACAACAGGCTGAGATCCTGTCAATTAAGGTTTTGTCTTACCTCGATTGAAGACAAGACTTTTTTACGCACTGAGGTTTCTCTCGGTTTTGCTGTAGAAATATTTATCATGCATCCTATATTATTTGGTTACTTTATGACCAATGTAAGTAAGCTTTGGACTATGCTGATTCTATAAATACCCTTGTATGAATGCTTGACACGGAGAACGTCTTGCTCTATTAGAAGGTACCAGCTTTAAATCAAAAACCAAATTTCTAAGAAAAAACCAGACGGTAACCTTATCCATCAGCTTTAGTAATTTATATGTTTATCTTACTTGCACCAAGAACTATACTGGAGGCTACGAAACTATGAATGTTGTTTTTATGACACGTAAATGATATTAGCTTGCACATATCCTTAAGAAATGCAATGCACCTCTTATTTGTATTTCATGTGAATTATGAACTGAATCAAGACATTGCAAAATTATAAAAAAAACACGTGCCACTACGCGCGCATGGGCGCGCACAAACCACTAGTTAGGATGTTGTTGTCGCTGATGACATCGAGGAGGACCTTAACTCATATAATGAGGAAGTGGAAGAGATACTATGGCACATTCACATGAAGTCTGTAACACCCCGTCCACTCCCGGTTCGGTGATATTTACTCCTGTTAACTTTCTAGGATCATATATTGTCCCTATAGACCAACACGGGTTTTTTGTGCATACTTTGTCCTCACTCACGCGCATCCGAGAAAACTTCCCTGTTAGTCACCATCACAAATTGCTCCAAACCAAGCAAGCTTAGCTTGGAGGTTCTTTCGAGATATACTTTCGAAAAAGAAGATGCAACTTATTGGTATGAATACACTATTAATTCTATTAAGTCTTGGACCAGGATATCACCATCCAGCAGGGCCAAGATATCACAAAGTCTCCATGAAGCAACAGTAATGAAGAGGAAGATACTGAGGATTGCCTTGGCTAGGACTATAGTGATGATCCTAGCTAGGACAACTTCATCGACGAGGACGAGCAACCATCGATGAAGAGTAGGAAACTTTATAGGACCAAAGGATCACCTATGGGGATAAATCCCCTGCAACTATTGTAATTTATTGCCCATCAAACCTTTTCATATAAACATACTTGATGGGTTTCATACTGCTTCCATTTGTGCCTCCTTGCATTCCTATTTCACCGTGATTCTTGATTTGCTTCTCAAATTGAACATCATTGCGTCAGTCATGTAGCAATTCGTTAGCTGATGAGAACCCCACTTAGCGTCGGCTTACGTCCACTAGCAAAGCTTTAGAGCCTGTTCGGTTACTACGGAACGGTGATCCTGAAGGATTCTAGACCGGATTGCTTGTCCAATTAATATAAGTATTGATGAACTGGAATGAATCCTGTTGCATTCCGGAACAACCGAACCGGTCCTTAGTTGGTCAGGATCGATCTCCATAATTGACATCAGCAAGCCTTTGAATGGAACCATGCATGGCCGACCTGCCTCTGGGTGGTTGATCAAAACGTCCATGTCTCTTCAGAGATGATAACCATGCATCAACTTGTTATTTATATTTCTTATTTTGTGTAAAGGCCATGACAAAGCATCAGTTTACTGTGTCTTTAGCCGATGGCAACGACATTGGC
Source organism: Zea mays (assembly GCF_902167145.1). Lineage (NCBI taxonomy): Eukaryota > Viridiplantae > Streptophyta > Magnoliopsida > Poales > Poaceae > Zea > Zea mays. Next base: position 18,947 of record NW_023367003.1, on the reverse strand, counting down.
TCTCGGTCCTTACGCTCCAGTCTACAAACTTAGGTATTACGTCTTCAGGTATTTTCTATTAACAATTCAGCTAAACAAAACGCCCTCTAAAGTTTCCATGCGATAGGAGTTGTTTCTACTATGTGATAGGTATTGTGCCAATTTTTGGGTGACCATTTTCCATATAGGTCGTATCCTTGGTCCCGACTGGTAGTACCAGCTCCTAGATAAGGTCGCTGATTTGAAATGACTTGGGTCTGGCCTTCATATTGTAGGCACGAGCAACATTGGCATTGTTCTTCTCGATTTTCTCTAGGGACCATAACCTCAGTTCTGCTAAGTCCTTGGTGTTGATATTCTTATGGCGTCATACTCATCGGCTGACGATAGGTCATTCTGAAATGTTACTCTCTTTGAGATAATACTAATCTCCCATGGTAGTACATCCTCTTGGCCATCATATACCGGCTGATAATGCATGTTTTTGGTTTCCCCATGGTAGGACATCCGATGAACCCATAATGCCTCGGCCAGCTTCTCATGTCATTGCCTTGGATATTCATCAATCATGTTCTTGGTTAACTTGACTAAACTCTTGTTTGATAACCATCACTAGTATATTCTACTGACCAACCCGCCGCTAGCTAGCTATGACAAGTGGCAAGTAATCTAACTTCCAAGTGGTGGATGCGTGTAAACCTAAACTCTAAATCTCGGCGTGCTTTTAACGAGACAATAATAGGGTGTTTTGTTTAGGAATGAACTAGTCCATTATTATCTTCTCACTCCACACTTTTTCGTTTGATTTGTGGATTGAAATAATTTGATCTGTCACCACCCTATTCCTCATAGTTAGTTATTTAATACTAATACGAGTAATGAGGTCATACCACCAAATTCGAGAAATGGATCTATGATGCACCACCTTATTTTAGATGGAGTGATTTCTCAAACCAAACACCCTCTAAGAATTGATGCTCATTTAACTAGGTCAATAACCACATGGCTAGGTTAGAGCAACTTTGAACACTCTTTATATCATTAAGAGCATGTACATTCTTATTTAATATAAGATCTTTTGAAGGATCTTTATGGGTTAATTGAAAAAAATACAAGAGACGGGTTCTTTGTTAAGAGTCAGTCATTACACGACTCTTTATATGTATTGTCTCTTAACTGTATTTATAATACAAAGGCTTATAGTTATATCATACAGTCTCTTAACTATCTCTTGTGCTTGAGAACCGATCAAAGGTTTCCAGGATGTGCATGTCCTAATACTCCCTCCATCCATTTGAGTTTGTCTTTATAGATTTGTCATAAGTCAAACTATTTAAACTTTGACCAACAATATATGTAAGATTTAATTATTTTCTACTAAAAGAATTACATATTGTGATAGTTTAAGTCATGATGAATTTAGTAATTTTACATTTATGTTGTAAATCAGTTAAAGTTGATAGTGATTGACTTATAATAAACCCAAAAAGACAAATGCATGTGGACAGAGAGAGTACTTAATAGAATCAGAGGCTTTAGTAATAGACACACACTGGCAGATTTTTACATTATTATTTGAATATAGCCTTCTTTAAAATTTCTTACTAACCAGATATGGAAGCGCAAACAGAATAAGATATAAAAAAGGATGAAGAATAAAAGGATATATAAAAAATCATGTAACTATTTTTTCAAATGATAATTTAGGGGGTAATGCTAATTTAGGGAGTGTTTGGTATCACTCAACTAAAGTTTAGTCTCTGTCACATCGAATGTTTAAATGATACTTACATGTATTAAATATAGTATAACTGTAAAACTATAAAACTAGTTACGCGAATAAAGATTAAAAGATGAGATAACTTTATTAAATCTTTATTTAATACTCATAATTGATATTGGGGGCCTTATTCTTAAGGAGGTCTTCGAAACACCGAGACAATAGTTGCTTTCTGGTATATTTTTAAGTATTATAGGTACCTTCGTCTGGAGTACCTTCGGATGGATTAGTCGGAGGGAAAAATATGCTTCAGAATATTATCGCGCAGAAACAATGGACAAAACATGAAGCATGATGAAGCTAAAGTTCTCAGAAAAGTAGTAAAAGGAAAAAAAGACAACTTCACCCCCGTTGTGCAAAATAGCTCACTGTATAGGCTTTAGGGTGTGAATTGTAATTTCACCAAAATTGTACCCCGTGACTATAAAATAGATGAACAGTGGCATGTATAAATTCACATTTCTGAAGACCTTAGACTTTGCTTCGTTTAACTTCTGGAACACCTTCGGGCTATTTTGTTCAAGCAAGACGGAGGTATATGTCTGAACTTTTGTAACACGAAGGAAGATGAAATAAGTAATGTTATGGTTCACAAGATAAGTTTCATATTTGGTTGTTCGTTGTCCGTTATTACTTTGTTCAAATATTATTGTGTTCATAGTTTTTTTCTAAAGACCTCGACCTTAAGCTAATACTTCAGAGAAATAATAATTAAGGATGGATGTTCATATGTCTTAATTTATGTTGTCTTGTTTTTGATGCCATATAGCTATTAAAAACAAGATCACAACAATTGATATTTGAACATTTAATGTGACACGAACAAAACTTTAGCTAGAGAAATTAAACATCACCTTAGAGTGACTGAAATTTAGAAAGATTCTTTTGTTAGAAACTACTACTTTAAAGTTGTTTCTTTTTGGAGTTGGGAGGGCTTCATTTGAATAATTTATAGAACTAAAATTATTGAAGTGAAGATCTCTCGAACATGCTCTAAATAAGCTATGGTGGGGCGTGGCACTGGTCCCGCTCCTGCACCCACTCACCCACCCACATCGTTTGACGCGTCATCCATCCTACTAGCCTAGCCCGTCCGCAATATTTTAGAAAAATAGTACTCTGCGCACTGTCCATGGGCTTCCGCTGTCACGGAATTCCGGCACGCTCGCAGGTGGGCCATCGCAATCGTTTGGAAAATCGCACGCACGGGACGGCTCTGGCGTATACATGTCCAGTGGTGTCTCTAGTGTAGCCATATAGCATAGTATAGGGTACCCAAGTCGTATCAAGCGTACACCGTGCGTCGGGCAAAAAAGTCGTCGATTCCAGTGACCGGAAGCTAGCCGCCAAACAACGGAAACGGAGGTGGGGGGTCGCCGTGGACCTGGCGTCAGGTGACCCGACGAGGCGTGCCCGTAGCCGTAGTAGACTTGCGGGCATGGGGCAGGACCATGTCCACTGTGCATGTAGCCTCGCAGGCGCTGTCCGCGTGCGTGCGAGTCGGCACGGGCCGTAGGGTGCGGGGCAGGGCAGCCAGCAATGGCGCCGGCGGCGGAGTCACGCAGCCAGGCGGCAGGCACCAGGGTCTCGTCTCGCTCTCGCACGGCGTGGAGCCGAGGACACGGACCCGTGCCGCGACGAATTCGTCTCCTGTCCCGCGAGCGAGTTCCGCGGCGCGGCGTAGCGCTAGCGCGACGGGCAAAAAAGGGGGGGGACCGGGCGGCCGGACCGGGGGCGGTGGTGGTGGCTGGCCGGTAGTAAAAATTAAAGAGAGCGAAGCATGGACAGATGAATGACGCGTGAACGGAACGGGGTTCTCCGTCGATCGTTGGCCTAGTGGTGTGGTGTGGCCAGGACGGGTAGTGGTGCGGCAGGGAAAAAAAGGGATGCAGGGATGGGGACGGATCAAAACCACGTGGAATCCCGTGGGGCACACGACGCGAGTGATGTCCAAGGAGGAACCGAGGAAGGAGCCGTGGCCGTCGCGGCCCCGCTCTGTTTCCGTCGCCCCAGTGTAGGCACACGGCACAGGCCAGTCAAATACGCCCACCAAGTGAGCCCAAGGCCGTTTTTGACTTTTAAGGGAACTAGTGCGAAATCCGATATGAAAACCTCGTACACACATAAATATATATAATTATACATATATTATCTAATATTTGACGTATAAAAATTAGTATGCATTGTTTTGAAGTTTATAAGATAACAAATATAAAATATAGCCAAAAACACTTATTTGTTATCTGATATCATTAAAAATATCTTCTAACATTTTGTGATAAAAAGTCATCGCTTATATCATTGAGATCAATCTTATCCAACAACTTTTTTCGATATATAGAATCGCCAAACCATTTAACCTCTCTTGAGTTATTGTTGACTATAAATAGTTCACAAAAAAATTTCAGTTTTAAAAACCTTCTATGTGTCGATGCAACCATCATGTGTATAGTAAATAATACTCTCTCTATATTAAAATAGAATTTGTTTTGCTTTTTTATGGATTCATCACCATGTAGTTGAATATAAACATAAAAATCAAGAGCTCAAACAAATACTATTTTAAAACGGATGAAGTATTTGATAAGTAATTGAGATATTAGTTTAACAATCTAAATGAGACTGGTTGATAGTGTATCGCTCTTTGTTTATTTGTGTCTATAATAGATAGGTTTAACAGGAAAAAGTTAGCGTCAAGTGGCTAGAGGGGTCTGTTTTTGGGGGGCCGGTGCGACCGCACCTCCTCAGGTACGGCTCTGAGTGAGCCCGAGCCTTCCCTCGAAAGAGCACAGAGCGTAGCGCAGTTGTATTTTAACAGACTAATATGTTGTAATTTTTTGGGTCCAACATTTACAGACTTTAAAGAACTCTTTTTGTTGATGTGTCTATGTACCATCACCAGGGCCGTCCATGTGGGGTGCCAAGGGTGCGGCCGCACCGGGCCCCCAAAAATAGAGGGCCCCCTAGCCTCTGTACGGTAGCATTTTTCCTATTAAACCTATCTATTATAGACACAAATACGTAAAGAGCGATGCGTTATTGAGTTATCGACTAGTCTTGTTTATATTCTTAAACTGTCTCAATTACTTATCGAATACTCCATCCGTTTCAAAATAGTATTTGTTTTAGTTCTTGATTTTTATGTTTATATTGATGATGATGAATCCACTAAAGAAGCAAAATAAATTCTATTTTGATATAGGGAGAGTATTATAAACTATACATATGATGGTTGCTTTGGCAGAGAGAAACTTTTTAAAATTAAAATATTTTTGTGAACTATTTTTTATCAACAATAACTCAAGAGATGTTAAATAGCTTGGTGATTCTATATATCGAAAAAAAATTGTTAGATGAGATTGATCTCAATGATATAAGAGATGACTTTGTATCACAAAATGTTAAAAAATATTTTTAATAATATCAGATAACAAATGTTTTTTTTCTATATTTTACCTTTGTTATCTTGTAAACTTCAAAATAGTGCATAATAATTTTTATATGTCAAATATTTTGTCGGCGTTTCGAGACAGGGGGGTCCCTAAGCCGACGAGTGAGTGTGCTGCGTGCCCCAGCCCAGATGGGTCGAGCGCGTGGGCGAGCGCGAAGGGGGGAGAGGCGAGGCGGCCGGAGCCGAGCGTGAGAGAGGTGGAAGTCCCGCGGCCTTCGTGTTCGTCCCGCGCCCAGGTCAGGTGCGCTTGCAGTAGGGGGGTTACAAGCGTCCACGCGGGTGAGGGAAGCGAGCGGCCCCAAGAGAGCGCCTGTCCCGTCCTCGGTCCCGCGCGGCCAACCTTCTCTAAGAAGGCCCTGGTCCTTCCTTTTATAGTCGTAAGGAGAGGATCCAGGTGTACAATGGGGATATAGCAGAGTGCTACGTGTCTAGCGGAGGGAGAGCTAGCGCCCTAGGTACATGCCGATGTGGCAGCCGGAGAGATTTGGGCACCCTGCTGGTGTGGTGTCGTGGCTGTCGGAGGTGCGGCGGAGCCTGATGGAGGGACAGCTGTTGGAGCGGTCGAGTCCCTGCTGACGTTGTCCTGCTTCCGTAAGAGAGCTGGGGGCCGCCGTCGTCATAGAGCTTGTGGAGCGCCATCATTGCCCCTCTGGCGGAGCTGGCCGGATGAGACGCCGGTCTTGTCCTCCGTGACCCGAGTCGATTCGGGGTGGGATGATGGTGGCGCCTCCTGTTGACGTGGCGGTCTGTGCCCTAGGCAGGGTGACGTGGGGTTTCCTCCGAAGCCGAGGTTGAGTCTGCCTTCTGTTGCCGTGGCCGAGCCCGAGCCAAGGGGTCGGGCGAGGCGGAAGTCGTTCAGCCGAGGCCAGGGCAGAGTCCGAGCCCTGGGGTCGGGCGAGGCGGAAGTCGTTCAGCCGAGGCCAGGGCGGAGTCCGAGCCCTGGGGTCGGGCGAGGCGGAGTTTCGTCGTCTTCCGGGTCTTAGCCCGAGTCCGAGCCCTGGGGTCGGGCGGAGCGGAGTTTGCCGTCTTCCGGGTCTTAGCCCGAGTCCGAGCCCTGGGGTCGGGCGGAGCGGAGTTCGCCGTCTTCCGGGTCTTAGCCCGAGTCCGAGCCCTGGGGTCGGGCGGAGCGGAGTTCGCCGTCTTCCGGGTCTTAGCCCGAGTCCGAGCCCTGGGGTCGGGCGGAGCGGAGTTCGCCGTCTTCCGGGTCTTAGCCCGAGTCCGAGCCCTAGGGTCGGGCGGAGCGGAGTTCGCCGTGGCGCCTTTGGCAAGGCCTGATTGCCTGTCAGACTCACTCTGTCGAGTGGCACTGCAGTCGGAGTGGCGCAGGCGGCGTTGCCCTTCTGTTAGACTGGCCAGTGGGGCGGTGGAGTGACGGCGGTCACCTCGGCTCTGCCGGGGGCGCGTGTCAGGATAGAGGTGTCAGGCCACCTTTGCGTTAAATGCCCCTGCAATTTGGTCAGTCGGTGTGGTGATTTAGTCAAGGTTGCTTCTGAGCGAAGCCAAGGCCTTGGGCGAGCCGGGTGATGTGTCCGCCATAAAAAGGGGGCCTCGGGCGAGACGGAAGTCTCTCGAGGTCGGCTGCCTTTGGCCGAGGCTAGGCTCGGGTGAAGCGTGATCGAGTCACTCGTGTGGACTGATCCCTGACTTAATCGTGCCCATCAGGCCTTTGCAGCTTTATGCTGATGGGGGTTACCAGCTGAGAATTAGGCGTCTTGAGGGTACCCCTAATTATGGTCCCCGACAGTAGCCCCCGAGCCTCGAAGGGAGTGTTAGCACTCGCTTGGAGGCTTTTGTCGCACTTTTTTGCAAGGGGACCAGCCTTTCTCGGTTGCATTTCGTTCTGGTGGGTGCGCGCGAGCGCACCCGCCGGGTGTAGCCCCCGAGGCCTCGGAGGAGTGGTTACACTCCTTCGAGGTCTTAATACTTCGGCCGGTCTGGTCGTTCCCTCATGCGAACTGGCCGTAGCCCGGGTGCACGGTCGGGGCCCAAGCTCTCGGGCTGGTATGTTGACGCTGTCAACGATTTGGCCGGAGCCGGTTTTTTGCGAGAGCAGCCCCCGAGCCTCTGCACAGGGCGAGAGGACGATCAGGGACAGACTCGACTTTTTACATACGCCCCTACGTCGCCTTTCCGCAAGGAGGAGGGGGGGAGTGCGCCATGTTACCCTCGATGGGCACCGAACATGGTGTCTCCGGTGAGCTGCAAGCGGGTAATCCGAGTGGACGTCCGTGCCCCGTTCGTTGGGGGTCGGCTAGGGGCCCAGAGGCACGCCCAAAAGTACCTGCGGGTGATTTGCCGGACCCGGTCCCCTGGCGACGGGGTCCGAGGGCTCGATGCCTCCCTCTGATGGGATTCCGTTACAAGATCGTTCCCGCTGGTCTCGGAAATGTCCTAGGGTACCTCGGGAGCGCAGCCCGAGCCTCGGTTATGTATCGAACGTACCCCTGGTCATCCCTCGCTCGGTGTCTGAGGCGACTGTGAACCCTTCGGGGGCCAGCCTTCGAACCCCTGATCAGTAATGGGCGCGGAGCCCGAGTAGCCTGAGGCGGCCATGGAGCCCTTCGGGGGGCTGGCCTTCGAACCCCTGACCAGTAGTGGGTGTCGGGCCCACGCGATCTGAGGCGACTGTTGAACCCTCGGGGGGCCAGCCTTCGAACCCCTGATCAGTAATGGGGGGCTCGGAGCCCGGTTCCTTCGCGGAGAAGGATCCCTTTCGGGGTATCCCCCTTTCCCGGTCCCTGTTGCAAGAGATAGAGAAAGAGGAAAATGGAAAAGGATACGAAATCGGACGACGTGGCGTACCTTTTCTGACGCGGTTATTACGGCGAAGGTGAAGCGTCGCGCGCTCCTCCTGCCAGAAGCGCCGCGTGTCCCGCCGTGGAGTTAATGCGACGGGGCGAGTGGTTGGCGGGGCGGCCGTTGCGCGCAGTGCGATCCGTTCGAGGAACGGGTCACGGGTGCACCGTCTTCACGCCGTGAGAGGAGGCTCTCTTGCTGTCTCAGGATGGGACGTGAGCCTGGCTGACGACGTGACCGCTGCGCCCGCCCGCCTGCCACCGCTATTACTGCCGGCCCACTTTCGGTCGCTTTGACCGACGCGCCAGTCTGGCGCTGTTGGGTCGCCTCGAGTCGTGGCATAGGCTTCGCAACCGAAGAGGCGCGATGGTGGCACAAGTGGCGGTGCGGTTGCTTGCATGCAGCAACTGGCGCGCCGGTTGCTCGACGCGTGGGCCTGGGTTCCAGGCTGGCGTGTCAGGAGTCGGAGAAGCGCGTCCATCTGGCGCGGTTGCATGCCGCCTGCATGGCTGCCCGCCCCTTCTGCCCGTTGGTCTGGGCGAAAATGGGGGGTCGCCTGTAACCGCTGGACGGTCGTGCGCACCATGCGCGACGGTTTGGCTTCTTCTGCCCTGAGCCGGCTTGTATGACATGCGGGACCCAGCCCCCGAGTCGCAGGGGAGGGCCTTGGAGCGTGTTGGAGAAGACTCGACCCGCGGCGCCTGGGGGCGCATGTAGGGGGAGTTGCCTTTAAAAGGAGGGAGGCTCCTTTCGTAAGGCAACCATGTCTTCTTCCTCCCTTAAGCGTCGGGTCTTCCCGTCTTCCAAGCCCCCGGATGGGGGGTATCCGCCGCCTTTCCGCCTCCTCGTTGGAGGAACGCAACTCCATGGGAGTTGGTACCTCTCAGCCATCGTTCGGCTTCAAGGATTTTCATCACGCAGCCTGGCCGTACCCCGCCACCGGCGGTCACCCAAGATGGTGACCTCTAGTTCGACGGTGGGGGAAAACGGGCCAGGCCGCGGCCTCTACCCCTCTCTCGGCCTCAAGGATTTTCGTCATCCAGGCCAAGATGGAAGACGAGGCGAGTCGGGGGGCCGCCTCCGCGTGGGTCGGCTGCCCCTTTCTTCCCCCTGCGCCCGGGGGTGAAGGGCGTCCTTGAGCCCCACGGAGACTTCCTCCAGCCATGCCAGGATATGCAGGGCGCTAGGGGCCCTGGGTCCCCATCTCCCTGCCTGAATGGCTGGTTCTCGTCCTCAGCGGGGGTGGGGGAGCCCTTCTGCCGTGACACCTCCCCCAAGGCTGCTGCTTACGCTGCTTCGCTGTTTGGGGCAGGGGTGGTGGCCGTCGTGGTTGGAACGGGCGGCAGCGAGCCGCCCATCGTTCTTCAGCTACTCCGCAGGCCCTTCCCCTTCGGAGGGGGGTTGTTCGTTCATTGTGGCTGTCGAGGCCTGAACGTGTATGTAATTTTGGCACGGAGCCGTGTCTTTTCCTCATTTTCGAGCACTAAGTCTCGCCTGTTTGATTATCTGAACCGCTTTTACCAAGCATGAGTTGCCCCGTGTCAAGGTGACGGGTGAGGTATCCGTATCCCGGAGGCGTAGGAATCCCTCGGCCCGTTCGGCCTTGTTGTCTGGGGCTCCTCTAGCTTAGTTGAAGAGACCCCTCGGTCGCCCTTCGGTGGACCGAGGCCAGGGGTAGCGATATCAGTATGAACAGAGGCGGAGTTGGCTCGAGAATGGGGAACCTGGTTGGCCGGAGCCTAGCCGTGTCGTCCGTCAGCGGAGCCGACGCCAAAGTCGGTCAGTCGAGGCCTCGGATCGGGCTGGCGCCCTTGGAAGCCGGTTGACCGAGGCCCCAGGGGTAACCGGTTGAGCCGCCTGCTCGGGCCGGATTCCCGGAGGAGCCCCTGGACCGTGGCGCCGCCCGAGGCTGGGTCGGGCTTTGCTGAAGACGTCGTCGATGCCGAGGGTGCTACGGCTCCCTTCAGCGTGAAGACCCGAGCCTGCAGGATCAGATCATCTTGTAGCGTGTGCTTTCCGCGGCCGCCGAGGCCAGAAGAACACACCCTCGCCCCGCTTGCGAAGCTGCATCTTTTTTCCTCCTGTTTCGAGCATCTGGACTTCGTCGATAACAGGGATGTTTGTGTGAGCGAGAGTTGCTTTTCGCGGAAGGGACGAGTGAGGTATCCGTATCCCAGAGGCGTGGGAATCCCTCGGCTCGGTCGGCCTTGCCGCTTACGCGTACTTTCACCCGTCCATGAGGCCCTGTCGCCGACTTAGTCGAGAAAGCTTGAAGGACTGCTTCGGCAGGAGAGCTTCCGAACGTGATGACTCGTTCGGTCCACGGAGTCGCTTTATCCGAGCGCAAGTTACTTATCGCAGAAGGGGACGAGTGAGGTATCCGTATCCCGGAGGCGTAGGAGTCCCTCGGCTCGGTCAGCCTTGGCTGCTTACGTGTACCTCGTCGTTTCCAGGATCCGCTTTCCGAAGTAGTCAAGAAGCACGAAAGAAATCCTGCTAAAAAGAGATCCTTTTTCGAGGAAAAATTCGACGCAGAGGGGGTCTCCCCCCTTTTAGCCCCCGAGGGAGGGTCGGGCTTTGCCGAGGCTAGGCCGACCCTTCCTTGACAACTAAACTTTGCGTAGGTGCGAGGTATATGAACAACTTGAAAACATCTTAAGGGTAGAAACGACGTAGCTGTTTGATGTTCCAAGCGTTGCCGTAGATGTCGCCTTGATTGCTTGCCAGCTTGTATGTTCCCGGCTTCAGAACTTTGGCGATGACGAATGGCCCTTCCCAGGGGGGCGTGAGTTTGTGCCTCCCTCGGGCGTCTTGTCGCAGCCGAAGCACCAGGTCGCCCACCTGGAGTTCTCGGGACCGGACCCCTCGGGCGTGGTAACGTCGCAGGGACTGTTGGTACCGCGCCGAGTGTAGCAAGGCCTTGTCCCGAGCTTCCTCCAGCTGGTCCAGCGATTCCTCTCGGCTAGCTTGGTTGCTTTGTTCGTTGTAGGCCCTCGCCCTCGGGGAGCCGTATTCCAGGTCAGTGGGCAAGACAGCTTCAGCCCCGTAGACCAGGAAAAAACGGCGTGAAGCCCGTGGCACGACTCGGCGTCGTCCTTAGGCTCCAGACCACCGATGGGAGTTCCTTCATCCATCGCCTGCCGAACTTATTGAGGTCGTTGTAGATCCGAGGCTTGAGCCCTTGTAGAATCATGCCGTTGGCACGCTCTACCTGCCCATTCGACATGGGATGAGCCACGGCGGCCCAGTCCACCCGGATATGGTGATCTTCGCAAAAATCCAAGAATTTTTTGCCGGTGAACTGGGTGCCGTTGTCGGTGATGATGGAGTTCGGGACCCCGAAGCGATGGATGATGTTGGTGAAGAATGCCACCGCCTGCTCGGACCTGATGCTGTTCAGGGGTCGGACCTCGATCCACTTGGAGAATTTTGTCGATGGCGACCAGCAGGTGCGTGTAGCCCCCGGGCGCCTTCTGCAAGGGACCGACGAGGTCCAGACCCCATACAGCGAAGGGCCAGGTGATGGGTATTGTCTGCAGAGCCTGAGCGGGCAGGTGTGTCCGCTTCGCATAGAATTGGCACCCTTCGCAGGTGCGGACAATTCTAGTGGCGTCAGCCACCGCCGTTGGCCAGTAGAAGCCTTGCCGGAAAGCATTTCCAACAAGGGCTCGGGGTGCTGCGTGGTGGCCGCAAGCCCCCGAGTGTACTTCTTGCAGCAGTTCCCGACCTTCGGCGATGGAGATGCATCGCTGGAGGATGCCCGAGGGGCTGCGATGGTAGAGCTCCTCTTCGTCGCCCAGCAAGATGAATGACTTGGCGCGTCGCGCTACCCGCCGAGCCTCGACTTGGTCGAGGGGTAGCTCTCCTCGACGGAGATATTGCAGGTACGGGGCCTGCCAATCCTGGTCTGGCGTGGCCCCGCTCTGCCCTTCCTCGACGTTCAATGCCCCGCCCTCGGGGGCCGAGGGTACCTCGGGCTGGGCCGAGGGTGCCTCGGGCTGAACCGAGGGTACCTCGAGCTGAGCCGAGGGTACCTCGGGCTGAGCCGAGGGTACCTCGGGCTCGGGCGCGTCGTCGAGCTTGACGGAGGGTTGATGCAGATCTCGGGAGAGGACGTCCGGGGGGACAGTCGTTCGCCCCGAGGCTATCTTAGCCAGCTCGTCTGCGGTTTCGTTGTAGCGCCGAGCGATGTGGTTGAGCTCGAGCCCGAAGAACTTGTCTTCTAGGCGCCGAACCTCGTCGCAGTAGGCCTCCATCTTCGGGTCGCGGCAGTGGGAGTTCTTCATGACTTGGTCGATGACGAGCTGCGAATCACCGCGGGCGTCGAGGCGTCTGACCCCTAGCTCGATGGCGATCCGCAATCCGTTGACCAGAGCTTCGTACTCGGCCACATTGTTGGATGCCGGGAAGTGGAGGCGCAGCACGTAGCGCAAGTGCTTTCCGAGGGGCGAGATGAAGAGCAGGCCCGCGCCGGCCCCCGTCTTCATCAGCGACCCGTCGAAAAACATGGTCCAGAGCTCCGGTTGGATCGGAGTCGTTGGTAGTTGGGTGTCGACCCATTCGGCCACGAAATCCTCCAACACTTGGGACTTGATGGCCTTCCGAGGGTGCGAACGAGATCGTTTCGCCCATGATCTCCACCGCCCACTTTGCGATCCTGCCCGAGGGCCTCTCGGCACTGGATGATCTCCCCAGGGGGAAGGATGACACCACAGTTATCGGATGGGACTCGAAGTAGTGTCGTAGCTTCCGCCTTGTCAGGATCACAGCATACAGCAGCTTTTGAACTTGTGGGTAGCGGATCTTAGTCTCGGACAGCACTTCGCTGATGAAGTAAGACCGGCCTCTGAACGGGCAATGTATGCCCTTCCTCCTGCCTTTCGACCACAATCGCGGCGCTAACCACCTGAGTGGTCGCGGCGACGTAGACCAAGAGGTTTTCCCCGTCCGCTGGCGGCACCAAGACTGGCGCCTTTGTAAGGAGCGCCTTCAGGTTACCGAGGGCTTCCTCGGCCTCAGGGGTCCAAACGAAACATTCGGCCTTCCTTAAGAGGCGGTACAGAGGCAGACCTCTTTCGCCGAGGCGTGAGATGAAACGGCTCAGGGCCGCGAGGCATCCCATGACCCTCTGTACCCCTTTTAAGTCCTTGATGGGTCCCATGCTGGTGATGGCCGCAATCTTCTCCGGGTTGGCTTCGATGCCTCGTTCAGAGACGATGAACCCTAGGAGCATGCCTCGGGGTACCCCGAAGACACACTTCTCAGGATTAAGCTGACTCCTTTCGCCTTGAGACAACCGGAATGTCACTTCAAGGTCGGAGAGGAGGTCGGAAGCCTACCGTGTCTTGACTACGATGTCATCAACGTAGGCCTCGACTGTGCGTCCGATGTGTTCGCCGAACACATGGTTCATGCATCGCTGGTACGTCGCGCCTGCATTCCTCAAGCCGAACGGCATGGTGACATAGCAGTACATGCCGAACGGCGTGATGAAAGAAGTCGCGAGCTGGTCGGACTCTTTCATCCGGATCTGGTGATACCCCGAGTAGGCATCGAGGAAGGACAGGGTTTCGCACCCAGCAGTGGAATCCACGATTTGGTCGATGCGAGGCAGAGGGTAGGGAACCTTCGGACATGCTTTGTTGAGACCAGTGTAGTCTACGCACATCCGCCATTTCCCCCCTTTCTTCCTCACAAGCACAGGGTTGGCAAGCCATTCGGGATGGAATACCTCTTTGATGAACCCTGCCGCCATTAGCTTGTGGATCTCTTCGCCAATCGCTCTGCGCTTCTCCTCGTCGAATCGGCGCAGAGGCTGCCTGACGGGTCGGGCTCCGGCCCGAATATCCAGCGAGTGCTCGGCGACATCCCTCGGTATGCCGGGCATGTCCGAGGGACTCCACGCAAAGACGTCGGCGTTTGCGCGGAGAAAGTCGACGAGCACTGCTTCCTATTTGGGCTCGAGCCCGGAACCGATCCGGATCTGCTTGGTGGTGTCGTCACTGGGGTCGAGGGGGACGACCTTGACCGTCTCCGCTGGCTCGAAGTTGCCGGCATGGCGCTTCACGTCTGGGACCTCCTTGGAGAGGTTCTCCAGGTCGGCGATGAGGGACTCGGACTCGGCCCGCGGCGCCTCGGCGTACTCCACGCACTCCACGTCGCATTCGATACGCGTGTTTGTACGTGGGGCCGACAGTGATGACCCCGTTGGGGCCCGGCATCTTGAGCTTCAGGTAGGTGTAGTTGGGGATGGCCATGAACTTCGCGTAGCATGGCCTCCCTAGCACGGCGTGGTAGGTTCCTCGGAACCCGACCACTTCGAACGTCAGGGGTCTCCCTTCGGAAGTTGGAGGGTGTTCCGAAGCAGACTGGGAGGTCGAGTCGCCCGAGGGGCTGGACGCGCTTCCCAGGAATGATCCCGTGGAAGGGCGCAGCGCCTGCTCGGACGGAGGACGGATCGACGCGCAGAAGCTTGAGGGTCTCGGCGTAGATGATGTTGAGGCAGCTGCCCCCGTCCATCAGGACCTTAGTGAGCCTGACATCGCCGACAACGGGGGTCGACGACGAGCGGGTATTTCCCCGGGCTCGGCACATGGTCGGGGTGGTCGGCTCGGTCGAAAGTGATGGGCTTGTCGGACCAGTCTAGGTAGACTGGCGCCGCCACCTTCACCGAGCAGACCTCCCGGCGCTCTTGCTTGCGGTGCCGAGCCGAGGTATTCGCCGCATGCCCTCCATAGATCATGAAGCAGTCACGGACCTCGGGGAACCCCCCTGCTGGGTGATCTTCGTTCTTGTCGTCGTCGTGGGCCCTGCCACCCTCGGCGGGTGGCCCGGCCCTGTGGAAATGACGCCGAAGCATAACGCATTCCTCGAGGGTGTGCTTGACGGGCCCCTGATGGTAGGGGCACGGCTCCTTGAGCATCTTGTCGAAGAGGTTTGCACCTCCGGGGGGCTTCCGAGGGTTCTTATACTCGGCGGCGGCGACAAGGTCCGCGTCGGCGGCGTCGCGCTTCGATTGCGACTTCTTCTTGCCTTTCTTCTTGGCGCCGCGCGGAGCAGACGCCTCGGGAGCTTCTTCCGACGGCGGCCCTGGGGCTGCTTGTCCTTTCGGAAGATAGCCTCGACTGCCTCCTGGCCGGGAGGCGAACTTGGTGGCGATGTCCATCAGCTCGCTCGCCCTGGTGGGGGTTTTGCGACCCAGCTTGCTCACCAGGTCGCGGCAAGTGGTGCCGGCGAGGAACGCGCCGATGACATCCGAGTCGGTGATGTTGGGCAGCTCGGTGCGCTGCTTCGAGAATCGCCGGATGTAGTCCCGGAGCGACTCCCCCGGCTGTTGCCGGCAGCTTCGAAGGTCCCAGGAGTTCCCGGGGCGCACGTATGTGCCCTGGAAATTGCCAGCGAAGGCTTGGACCAAGTCGTCCCAGTTGGAAATCTGCCCCGGAGGCAGGTGCTCCAACCAGGCGCGAGCAGTGTCGGAGAGGAACAGGGGGAGGTTGCGGATGATGAGGTTGTCGTCGTCCGTTCCACCCAGTTGGCAGGCAAGGCGGTAGTCTGCGAGCCACAGTTCCGGTCTCGTTTCCACCCGAGTACTTTGTGATAGTAGTCGGGGGTCGGAACCGGGTCGGGAATGGCGCCCGTCGGATGGCCCGACTGAAGGCCTGCGGACCGGGTGGTTCGGGCGAGGGACTCCGATCCTCCCCGCTGTCGTAGCGCCCCCCACGCCAGGGGTGGTAGCCTCGGCGCACCCTTTCGTCGAGGTGAGCCCGACGGTCGCGTCGATGGTGCTCGTTGCCGAGGTGGCCCGGGGCCGCAGGCGCGGTGTTGCGCGTGCGCCCGGTGTAGACCGAGGCTTCCCGCATGAATCGGGAAGTCGCGGCATGAGGTTCCGAGGGATATCCTTACCTCCGGGATGCAGTGCTCTCGGCCCGCCGGGCCGCAGCGCCTTCCAGGAGATTCTTGAGTTCTCCCTGGATTCGCCGACCCTCGGTGGTTGACGGCTCCGGCATCGCGCGGATGAGCATCGCTGCGGTTGCCAGGTTCTGACCGACCCACTGGATGCGGGCGGCGGCCTGATCCTGGCATCGTTGGCGACGCGGTGCTGGAGACCTTGGGGCAGATGACGTATTTCTCCGGCCAGGGGTTGGCCCACCAATGCCTGTCCGACGTCCCGACGGATCGGCTCAAGCGCTCCTGTTCCCTCGTTGAGCCTGGCCTGCGCCTCGCGGACTTGCTCGAGTTGTGGGTCGTAACCCCCCCGCCGGAGCGGGGACCACAGCTAGCTCCCGTGGGATGTCGGCGCGAGGCACCGGCCTAGGGAGATCACCATCCTCCGGCATGCCAAGATGGTTGCCTTCGGTGGGATCCCCTAGCTTGATGTGGAAACATTCGAGGCCTGGGCCGCAGCTCTCGTCGCCAAGGCTGCGGCTTCCATCGGAACAGTCGGACAGACAGTAGTCACATGCGGTCATGAAGTCCTGCACGGCACTGGGGTTGCCAAGTCCGGAGAAATCCCAACCGATGCTGGGATCGTCATCTTCCTCGGACCCAGAGGGCCCGTAGGTCGAGACGTCCGTCAGTCGGTCCCAAGGTGACCGCATACAGAACCTCAGTGGGGTTGCACTCGCCTCAATGAGAGCGCCCGCCAAAACGAGATCGTTTGGCGGGTTGAGGCCGAGTCGAAATGACGCAAGATGGGAGTTAGTCGTTACCTTTTGGTCGACGAGGAGCGACGTAGTCACATCGGGGACTGGTTGCGCCGTCATCCCTGGTTTGAAGGCGACGTCCTGCAGGCTTTCCGCGAGCGCGCCGGCGTCGTCTTCTTGCTCGGGGTCAGCGTGCCGCGGGGGGGACGGCGCTCGCCTCCGTCTCGAACGCCTGAGGTCGACGTCCGGCGTGCCTTCCGTCGGGGCGTCGGGGGCGTCGATTCGCTCGACGGCCGACGAAGCGCGGCCTCCCGTCTGGCCTTGACGGCTCCGCCTCCTCCTCCGTTGGCCGGGGAGAGAACGGAGCGAGCCCGAATATTGCTCTTTCACCACGCGGGGAAGACGTCGTCGATTCCGCCGCCGGCGGGCGGGTTGTCGGCCGCCATTGTCGTGGTCGCGCGGCGGTGGAAGAAGTGTCATGTAGTAGCTGCCGTCGAAGGACATGAACTCGAGAGTCCCGAAACGAAGCACCGTCCCGGGCCGGAGAGGTTGCTGGAGACTGCCCATCTGGAGCTTGACGGGGAGCTGTTCGTCAGCACGCAGCAGGCCCCTACCTGGCGCGCCAACTGTCGGCGTTTCGAGACAGGGGGGTCCCTAAGCCGACGAGTGAGTGTGCTGCGTGCCCCAGCCCAGATGGGTCGAGCGCGTGGGCGAGCGCGAAGGGGGGAGAGGCGAGGCGGCCGGAGCCGAGCGTGAGAGAGGTGGAAGTCCCGCGGCCTTCGTGTTCGTCCCGCGCCCAGGTCAGGTGCGCTTGCAGTAGGGGGGTTACAAGCGTCCACGCGGGTGAGGGAAGCGAGCGGCCCCAAGAGAGCGCCTGTCCCGTCCTCGGTCCCGCGCGGCCAACCTTCTCTAAGAAGGCCCTGGTCCTTCCTTTTATAGTCGTAAGGAGAGGATCCAGGTGTACAATGGGGATGTAGCAGAGTGCTACGTGTCTAGCGGAGGGAGAGCTAGCGCCCTAGGTACATGCCGATGTGGCAGCCGGAGAGATTTGGGCACCCTGCTGGTGTGGTGTCGTGGCTGTCGGAGGTGCGGCGGAGCCTGATGGAGGGACAGCTGTTGGAGCGGTCGAGTCCCTGCTGACGTTGTCCTGCTTCCGTAAGAGAGCTGGGGGCCGCCGTCGTCATAGAGCTTGTGGAGCGCCATCATTGCCCCTCTGGCGGAGCTGGCCGGATGAGACGCCGGTCTTGTCCTCCGTGACCCGAGTCGATTCGGGGTGGGATGATGGTGGCGCCTCCTGTTGACGTGGCGGTCTGTGCCCTAGGCAGGGTGACGTGGGGTTTCCTCCGAAGCCGAGGTTGAGTCTGCCTTTTGTTGCCGTGGCCGAGCCCGAGCCAAGGGGTCGGGCGAGGCGGAAGTCGTTCAGCCGAGGCCAGGGCAGAGTCCGAGCCTGGGGTCGGGCGAGGCGGAAGTCGTTCAGCCGAGGCCAGGGCGGAGTCCGAGCCCTGGGGTCGGGCGAGGCGGAGTTTCGTCGTCTTCCGGGTCTTAGCCCGAGTCCGAGCCCTGGGGTCGGGCGGAGCGGAGTTCGCCGTCTTCCAGGTCTTAGCCCAAGTCCGAGCCCTGGGGTCGGGCGGAGCGGAGTTCGCCGTCTTCCGGGTCTTAGCCCGAGTCCGAGCCCTGGGGTTCGGGCGGAGCGGAGTTCGCCGTCTTCCGGGTCTTAGCCCGAGTCCGAGCCCTGGGGTCGGGCGGAGCGGAGTTCGCCGTCTTCCGGGTCTTAGCCCGAGTCCGAGCCCTGGGGTCGGGCGGAGCGGAGTTCGCCGTGGCGCCTTTGGCAAGGCCTGATTGCCTGTCAGACTCACTCTGTCGAGTGGCACTGCAGTCGGAGTGGCGCAGGCGGCGCTGCCCTTCTGTCAGACTGGCCAGTGGGGCGGTGGAGTGACGGCGGTCACCTCGGCTCTGCCGGGGGGCGCGTGTCAGGATAGAGGTGTCAGGCCACCTTTGCGTTAAATGCCCCTGCAATTTGGTCAGTCGGTGTGGTGATTTAGTCAAGGTTGCTTCTGAGCGAAGCCAAGGCCTTGGGCGAGCCGGGTGATGTGTCCGCCATAAAAAGGGGCCTCGGGCGAGACGGAAGTCTCTCGAGGTCGGCTGCCTTTGGCCGAGGCTAGTGCTCGGGTGAAGCGTGATCGAGTCACTCGTGTGGACTGATCCCTGACTTAATCGTGCCCATCAGGCCTTTGTAGCTTTATGCTGATGGGGGTTACCAGCTGAGAATTAGGCGTCTTGAGGGTACCCCTAATTATGG